>NW_020954557.1:59310169-59337172 GCF_900497805.2 Vombatus ursinus
TTCTTTCTTTCTTTCTTTCTTTCTTTCTTTCTTTCTTGGTATTCCAGTCCAAAAAACTAATAGTGTCTTTCTTTCCTTCCTTTCTTCCTTCTTTCCTTCTTTCTTTCCCTCCTTCCTTCTTTCCTTTCTTTCTTTCATTCTTTCATTCTTTCTGCCTTTCTTTGTATTCCAGTTTAGCATTAAGCCTGGTATGCCAAATAGTAAATCCTAATTGTCTTGACTTGACCAGCATAGTGCTTTGCACATAAAAAATAATCAAAGGAGTACTAAATGAATGAATGGTGTGGTATTCCAGTCCAAAAAACTAATAGTGAATGAACCATTATTTATTAAGCATCTACTACATGCCAAGAAATGTGATAGATTCAGAGGATCTAAAAACAAAAATGAAAGTCTCTGCCCTCATTGAACTTACATTCTATCAGTGGTATTCCTTTGGTATCTTCCCCTCCTTTAGATACACTGTAAGTTCCTCAGTGTGTCAATTATATCACCTCCTACCCAGATTTCCTCTTCATATTTGATCTCATCTGGCTGCTTTTCTCATCTATATACAAAATAAATGCCTTCTAACAGGGAACCAAGTGCATATGTGTGTGTGTAAGTATATATAAATATAAAGATAACAAATACAACACAAGATACATTTAGGAGGGAGGTTACCAGACCTTAGATAATCAGCTGGTGCTTGGCTGGGTCTCAAAAGACTAGAAATGTTCTTTCATTCAGTCAGTAAACATTTATTAATCCCCTGTTGTGTAAGAGGCACTGTGCTAGATTCTGGGGATGTAAAGAAGGGTAAAATAAAGTCTCTGCTCCCAAGGAGTTCACAATCTAATGGAGAGGACAAGATGCAAACAACTAGGTACAAAAAGCTATGCAAAGAATAAATTGGTGATCATCAAGAGAGCTTTATCTACAGATGCACAATAAATATTACTTCAGTTAGAATTTTTTTTATTTTAAATTTATTTTATTTTAAACTTAAATACAAAATAAGAAGACAAAAAAGATCATCACCATGTACTCAGCAGAACAGAAGATTCCATATAAAGCAATAAATTTCCATTTCAAGAAAACCTATATAATGAATACTATATATTATTTTCAAAGCTGTCCATCTTTTCATTGCTCCCTTGTATGTTTTCTTTTGTCCTCTACTGGGCACTTTTTACTTTATTTTTTTCCACTTTCTCCCCTCTTTCCTTTCCTACCCCTCCTCCCCCAGAAGGCTACAATTAAGTGTGAATACATATATACACACACATATACATATACACACATAGCATGGAGATATACACATACATATATATATACATAGACGTCATAAATGCATACATATATACATTCAAATGCACATATATAAGACCATATTATACTTATTTCCACTTGTCATCTGTTTCTCTGAAGGTGGATAGTGTCTTCTTTCGTAAGTCCAAGTCTTTCCATATTTCCTAAGTTCACCAGCTCATCATTTCCTATACCACAACAATATTCCGACCCAATCACATACTATCTGGAAGATTGTCTACGAGAATCCGCTCCCCCCCCCTCAATTTTTCTGCAGTCTTTTCATTCTTGGAGACATAGGTTTTATTTATGCAGAAAATTTTTTAATTTAAAATGATTATCCATTTTACACTTCAACACTGCTCTCATCATATAATATGGTTTAAGGTGTGATACTGCTGATCTTTTACATCTCTCCCCCAGCTTTCCTTAAAGTTCCTAACCTTTTGCTTTTCCAAATGAACACTGTTGCAGTTTTTTCTGACTCAATAAGATGCTTTTTTTTAGTAATTTAATTGGGATGGCATTACGTAAATAGACATTAGATAAATTTGTCATTTTTTATTATACTAGCTTTATCTACAGATGCACAATAAATATTACTTCAGTTATTTAGATCTAAATTTATGTAAAAGGTATTTGGTGTTTATATTCATATAGTTCCTGTATCTTAGCAGTCTCATATTTTTTTAAATACTGCCTAATTGTTTTATATGGCCTAAAACTATTGATTAATATGGCTGACACATAGTGTGGTTTCCCTTTTTCTCTTTTGATTAAATCCAATTTTAGCTTTAAATTTGTCTGGGGGAGTCACTAGAATTAAGAAGAATCTGAAAAGGTTTCCTAAAGAAGGTGGGATTTTAGCAGCAAGTCAGGAAGCCAGGGAAGCTAGGAGGTAGAGATGAGAAGAGAAAGAAAGAATTCCAGACATGGGAGGCAGCCTGTGAAAATGACTGGAGTTGAGAGATAAAGTATCTCATTCTAGGAACAGCAATGTCACTGGATTGCAAAGCATCTTTTTGGGGATGGTAGGGTGGGATTGGGCTGTAAGGTTTAAGAAGACTAGAAAGGTGGGGAAGGACTTTGAACACCAACAACTAATGGGCTATTGCAATATTCTTTGTGTATGGTGATGAGAGCCTGCGCCAGAATGGTGACCGTGTCAGAGGAGAGAAGGGGTGAATTTGAGAGATGTTATGAAGGTAAAATTGACAGGCCTTGGCAACAGATTGGATATGGTGAGTCAGAGGTGAGGAAGGAATATTCCAGGCATGAAGAACAGTCATTGCAAAGGCAAAGTGATGAGAAGATAGTGTGTCGTGTGACAAATATGTGAAGAACGTGTGAAGGTCTATGTGGCTGGATTGCAGAGTACAGGAAAAAGAAGTAATGTACAGCAGGTCAGGAAATAAAAAAAATGTACAGTAAATCTAGGTTCTGGTTTAAAAACTAAATAAATAAGTTTATATTTTGTCTTGGAGCTAATTGGGAACCACTGGAATTTATTGAAAAGGGCACTGACCTGGTTAGATCTGGGCTCAAGGAAAATCACTTTGGCATCTCTGTGGATAGATTGGAAGAGGAGAGATCTGAGGTAGGGATGGTTGGTTTTTCAGCTATGCATGATTGGTTTTCTCAGTGTCTTTTAGGTGAGGCAAAAGGCAAAAGCAGCTTTGCTAGTATAGGTACCCTGAAGTGGCTTGTTTCAGCATTTTACATTGCCCCTTACTTGAATTAGGTGTACTAACTGACTGTAGCCAGAATATAGCTTATACCAATCAATGTTTAATGTGGTGACTTTTGATGTATTCAGCTTTGTGGGAGCGGGCAAATGGGATGAAGGCAGATTACGTAACATGCCCTCAGGACTATTTCTTATCAAATCTTCACTTTAAGTTCCTCCAAATTTAAGACTAAATATGGAAAATATTCATTCAGTACTTTCAGGGGTCTGTGACTTCCTTGGTATAGGTAAAGATAGCCTCTTTGGATAGAGATCACCATCCCTTGATGCCATACTATGATGTCTTTGTGAGTTGCTTTGGTTCAAAAGAATCATCATTTGATGAATAATTTTCTGATAAGAAGTAAATGTATAGACTGCCCATGATGGCAGCTCTACCTTGATGACCCTATACCTAAGCTGCTTTTAGTTGGGTAGGCCTGACCAGATTTTATTCTCTGTTGATATAACTTTTGAGAAAATGAGATTCTGTCATGCCGTTTTGAGGCCTCATGATAGAACTTAACCGGAGGAATCTGTTCAATATTTTAAGTTTACCCCTTATAATAATACAGTTCCAATTTGGAGTCTAGCAGGTTATTCAATGCAAATCATTTAGTGCCTTTGATCTTCTTTAAAAGGAAATAAATAGATTAACTTCAACAACAACAGAGATAGAGATAGGGATGGGACCTGTGATTTCATTAGTACAGGGGACTCCCAAGTGAGAAAACTCCATCAGCTAATGAAGGTAGACACTGTCTCTACAACTTATGTTCTTGGAGAGCTTTAGGGCCTTGCCCAGGATTACTCAGCCAGTATGTTTTAGAGGCAGGACTTGAACCCAGGTCTTCCTGGTTTCAATGCTGGTTGTTCTTGCTTTGCCATGCCACACTAACCTAAATAATAATAGTTAATATTTAATGGCACCTTAAAGTCTGCAAAGTACTTTGTTCCTTATAGGAACCCTGAGATCAAAGCTGTCATTATCTCAGTTTTACAGATGAGGAAACTATGAGGCAGAGAGAGGCTAAGTGGCCTCCCCAGAGACACACAGGGAATAAGTGTTAGAGCTCAGATGATAAGAGATGGCCTCAGACTCCAAAGCTAGCCTCTGTCATATAAACTGTGCTTTCAACCTGCCCTCAAGGAGTTTACGTTTTGTATTTGGAATCCAACATATGTTTAAATAAGTAAAATACAAAGTAATTTCAGAAGGGGGAGTGTATTAACATCTGCAGGGAATTCTTCAATCATTTATAAATATATTCCCAGTGTCTACTTTTTGTACTCTGGTTGACCATAATGTTTCAAAAATACTTAGTTTGAGCAAGAAATTCAATAGAAGCTCTTAACATCTCATCCATGGTTTATTTGAGAAGTTGCTGTCCATTTCCATTCTCATCATAGCAAGGATGATATGGACAATAGTTATTTTGGCTATTAATATTACCATGGTTCAAGCCTGAATACACACAGCTTTGAAAAAGCATATATTAAGTACTGTAATGAGTGCCCTCCTGAGATACTGTCCCTTTGGCACAAGCTTTTATTTCCTAGAGTGTGCTTTGTGTTTTTGCCATTTTCACATTGTAGAACTTTCTTTTTTAGAAAAGAGAAAAAATAGAAACCTAAATCTAGTAACATAATTTATTATGTTTTGACATGATTATACTGAAGTGAGAAACTCCTTATTAACCACTCCCCCCACATTAAAATAAAAGCAGCCAAGGTATTTGTAAAAGGACTTCTTAGATAAATCCATGGTGTTAAAAAAAAGATTTTTTTTAAGGTTAATACATTATCAAGAATGTTTTTAATATTAAATAATAGAACAATGGAATAGTTAACTTGTTTCTCTTTTAAAAGGAATCTTCCCTTTTAGACATTTTGCCGTAGTGCATTTAAAGTAGTCCTTATTCAACCATGTTAAAAGTTTGGAGGAAGTAAAACCATGAATAATTTGTGGGTTATTAACTTGTAACCTATAAGAGAAGGATACTTTCAAGTTAACAGTATAACACGTATTTTTAAAAGGTTTTCAGACAAGTTAAAAACACAAACAAAACTACTTTGCCTGTAGTTATGAGTTGAGGAAGAGAAAATTTGAGAAATGAACAGAAATGAACTTTCTGATCCAGATTTTAGATATTCATAGATTTTTCTCCTGAAGACTGACTCCCATTTTGTTATGGAATGCTCCTGTTCTACATGCAGAAACTTGTGCTGCCAAAAGCTGATCTGAGCTTGGACTAAAAAGTATAGTCGAGAGTGTTATAGAGTCTGTTACATAAGTTCTAATAACAGAATTAGGAGCACGGGGGAAGTCAAACTTATTAGCTTTCCGAAACACTTGAAATGAACAAAACCCTGTGAAGGATGGCATGGACATTTCTCCCTTTTTCTTGGTGGTATTTTATTTAAGCTTCTGGCCACTTCATTTCTTTATACATTTTAAATAGTTCTTTTAAGGAAGAAAACAGTACACCATGAGCGTTTGGTTTTCCTGATGTTAAAGGGAGGGGAGAAAAAAAAAAGAAGAAGAAGAAGAAGAAAACCCCCCCTCCATCTCTTCCACGCAGGTTGTGGTTGTGGTTGTGGCTGTGACTGTGAAGGGAGAGAGGGTGATGCCCAGCTCCTGGCTGCCCTCCCACCAGAGCCTTTACCTGGCTCAGGGTTGGGTCACGTGAGCCCCACATTTACTGGTGATCTAACTGCTCCACCTGCCTTTCAGTTTGTTTACCAGGAAATCAAGATGTGTAAACTGCAGGAAGTACTATTTGACCCTCTCCGACAGTATCTCATTACAATAATTGCTAATCTCTGAATAAGACAGCCATGTTTTGTGAGTAACTGAGAGAGAGAGAGAGGTTGTAGGAGAGGGATTTTAGGGGTTGCCACAAACAGGGCATTGTACAGGCTGGCTTGGATCCTGTTTTCATGAGGGCTGCTTCTGCTAGCCATGGGGGTGACCTTTGGGGTCAGCAGAGCTAGGGTACAATAGTATGAGTCCTTCCTTTCCTTTTAACTGAAAAAAAAAACAGCCCGGCTTGTTGTTCTGGAGTATGCTGTCAATGCTCTGCATCGAAAGGATAATGGCTACTTCCTGATTAAACCCACTCTCCACAGTAAGCCGTTCATGTTCTGTTCTTTTTTCTTCTCCTGTACAGGCGAGAGTGTTTGGTTTTTTCCTGCTTTACTTCTGACCAGGGTCTTGCCAGTTTTCCATGTTGTGTGTTATTAAATATAAGCTGAACTAAAAGATTACATTATAATAGAAACTACTGGTTTAAGTTAGGAGATTTTTTTTTTTAATGACGAAGTTTCTCTGCTTGCTCTCTTTTATACAGCTAAAACATGCTTGATATAAATTTTGGTAAATTTACTTGTATTTTTAGAAAATTTGAAATGTTAAATTGATATGTAGATGTTATTCTAATCACATAGAACTTTTGTAGATGCTCTGTTTAAAGCACTGCATGCCACCTATCAGGTTTTTTTTTTCTCTCCAACTACTATGTGAATAAGCACCTATATTTTATTTTGCTGTATTTCTATGTAAATTTGTAGATCCATTGCACTTGCCACATTGCTGTATGCTTTTATCTGTTGGAAAAGAATGTTATATTGGCAGTTGTTTTAGTTAAATTTTGTGATTAGATTAGTTAAGAGACTTTAGCTCCTAAAATAAAAAATGCCATCTAAGTAGTTTGAGTATAAGGAAGGGAGTAATGAGTTGCTTAGCATTAATCTTAGAGCTGACACTCCATCTGTAGTGTTGGGAAAATCACTTAAACTGCTTACCTATTTTCTTGTTTACAAAATTACATTTTTATTCTACTTATTATTCTGTGAGTGTTTGTAGAAATACCAAGCAAATTGTTGTATTGTGTTTATTTTATGCCAGGTACCCTGCCTGAGGAGGACAAATAAATTCTAAAGATATATAGTATGGTATCAACTATGTGTAGCTACAACAGAAAAAGATCCAAGAACCATAGCTGATTGTGAACTAGCATTGTAGCTTGACAGCATAAACATAGCAGTATTTACTAGGATGTTGTTTGTGTATATAGCACAAAGGAATTATTAGTTCCTTTTCACTGTGTGTGTGTGTGTGTGTGTGTGTGGCACTATATCAAAGTTTGCAAGCTAGATTTACCAGAGATTGTGCTGATTCTAAGATCACTAACAAAAATGGTCCACTGAGACCTGAGAGATGGATAGATAGGTAAAGAATTTCCAAGATAACTAATAGGCTGAACAATAAGATCTATGTAAAAAAGTTTTTAAAAATGAGATTGCTCAAGCTAAAAAAGTTAGGTAATTTATAAATATATAATGTAGTGGATCAATAAACCCCTAAAGAAATGGTGATCAATTGATACTTCTTTTTATATATAACAAGGAGAGAACAAGATCAAATTAATTTAAAGTTTAGCATATTTAAATATTAAGGTTAGATGTCAGGAAGATTTTATGTAGTTATTAAATATTATAATGGGTTATTGAATAAAGTTGTAGAAATCAAGTCTTAGGCATAATTTAAAATATAAAATTCTTAACCTGTTGAGGATGATTTAAATATGGTTATAGCCTTGATTACTTCTTAAGGTCCCTTCATGTTCACTGTCAGTCTCTGTATTCTAAGCCACTCTATGTTACAAAAAATATTTTATTGATTTTTGCTAGATTAAATTAATTCCTGTTAACTAAATCAGCCTCCTGTTTTAAGAAAATTCAGAGATGTATTTTAGGAGGATACTGACCTCATGTGTTTTTCAGTCCTTAGCCAAGTCATGTGCTTAAAAATCTGTTAGAGTATTATAGAATGTGGACCTGTGATGATATGAGTATGGGGAACTCCCAGGTGAGGAAACTCCCTCTACCAATGCAGGTTGGTAACTTCTGCTCTTAGAGAGTTGCCTGGGGGAGTGAAGGGTTAAGTCTGGATATATATAGACTAAATGTGTCAGAGAGAGGACTTGAACCCATATGTCCCAGTATTTTGAGACCTTTTTTCTATCCATTATACTTTGATGCTTTTCTATTGGATTACATGAAACCAGAATATTTTAAAGTGCTTATAGGTCTGTTATAGAATGATCAAATGAGGTATCTGTAAAGTGCTTATAGTGCCTCGCAAATAGTCGTGCTTAATAAATGCTTGGTCCCCTTGTTCTCTTCCCCTTATAACTTGGGAATAGAGTAAAAGGATGCTTATAGATGAGATTTAGAAAGAGTTTACCTAGTAGATCTGAATCATGTTTGTTTTTTAACATTGATCTACTTATCTCCAAGCACAAATTGAGAGGTTAGATCTAGTTGGACCAAAATTCCATGACTCTGATTTTAATACCTAAAACAATAGGTTTTAGATATCCAGGACCTAGCTATCCAGAGTCTTTGTATAAATAGTTCTAGATAGTGGGTGTGTTTGTTTTGTTTTGTTTTGCCAGGTAGCTGGGATAGAAATATTTCTAAAATGCAATTCTTTTTCCTTGACTTCAGAGCAACCAAGTGCTCTGTTAACAAAGTATAGTGTGACTTTTTTTTTATGACTCTGGGTCATTATTATAAATGTAAATTATATTTTATTTTAGAATATAGTAACATTCCTCAGTGTTTATTGAGATAATGATTTAAATCTGAAAATAATTTTAGCAGACATGTAGTCCAATCTTCTCATTTTAAAGATGAGGAAACTAGGTCCCTGAAACGTGACTCAAAGATCATGCATATGTTAAAAGTAACTAAACAAAGATTCTGATCCAAGTTTTCTAATTCAAAATCCCGTGCCTTTTCCAATAGTCCAGACTGCTTTATGTATAAGGGTACTGTTTGATTCTGTGTTAAATTGGCTTAGGGTACTGTACTTTTTGAGTACCTGTATCTTTTCCTGTTGCATTTTTCTTTCTCTACTTTTGCTATGAGACTACCATGTAGCAGTATTTCCTCTGCCATCCCTCACCTTTCACTTACTAATTCTTCTAATCTGCTTTAGCCTTCAAAATTAGATAACCAGTCTTGTTAGAACTCTGTATAAAGTAATGAGTGAGGGTCTGAGGGACTTCCTTATGAATAAAGTCCATGACTGTCTATTTTGGCTGCCCAGGGGCCTAAAAATATTTTTTCTGTGGTTTGTTTCTCTCTTCCAAACAGGTGAAATTGACAGACAGTTTTGAGTAAGGTGTAGTGTTACCTATAAAATTAGCCAGATGATATTTGTCCATTTGGAAAATTTTATGATGTACAGAGCTGATAATGTATTGAACTTATTGACTTCAATAAATAATAAACCTGGTATTTTTCAGTGAAACAGAATAATATTTAGGTAAACATTCCAATTTCTAGAATACTGACCACAGCCCTCTAAATTAAAATCATGCATTCAAAGCTGGAAGAGATGTTAGAAATCATCTAGGCTAGCCCCCCCCTTTTTTTTAACAGATAAAGAAACTGAAATTCAGAGGAAATGAGAGACTTGTCCAAAAGTTCACAAATAGCAAGTAGAAGAGCTGGAATTTGAACTCAGGTCTTCTACTCAAAATCCAACACTGTTTTCACTACTCCACTCTTAAACTCATTTATAATTTTTTAAGAAGATATATGAATTAACTCACTTTGCCTTTATTTTAACAAAAGACCACAAACTGAATGTTGTATACTACATAGGGATAAGGAAATTAGGATTGATTACTTTTTGCAAACATTATCTATATCAGAATTTACATTCTTGGAGGTCATATTTGCAAGGCAACCCAAGGAAAAAGAATCTGTATTTTGACTTAATCTCTCTTAGAACTGAAAAGTCACCCTAGAATGAAGCTAGTAGATATAGAGATATAGGGTAATTAGTAACTCTGCCTATCCTTACTATTCTAATTCTACAAATAAATGATATCTTTATGGGGTTGTTTGGGCCTTTTAAAATAATCTTAAGTCCACTTTCTTTTTCTATTATTAAGGAAAGGATAAATTATGATTTTGAAGATCTTATCCCTTTTCTTAACCTGTTAGGGTAACCTGTTGTCTATGAACTTAAAAAATATTTTGGTAAATGTATTTTATTACAATAGGTTTCATTTGTAACTCTATGTGGTTTATTTTAGAAATGTAAAAACAATATTCTGAGAAGGGATCCATAGTCTTCACCAGACTGCCAGAGGAGTCCATGACCCTCATTTCACTATTGTTCCTTCAAGCTTTAAGCATAATTTATTTTTACTGTACTTAATTATTGCATGAGATTTCTAAATGAACACAAACATGTTTGGTACCCCCAGACAATAATCTTTACTGTAAGTAAATCATGATTTTGTGTGATTTAATATTTAATAATCCTGTTCAAAATTGGAATGATCTATGCTGAACATTTGTACTTATTGAGTACTAAAAAACAACATAGAGAATTAGTGCCAATGTATCCTTATCTCCTGTTTCATTTTATTTTTATGTTGCTTTTCATGAACTCTGTACCACTTTTCATTTAGTAGTAAGCAACATAAAAGTAACTTGGCAGTTAGAAATGTTTCTACCATTTTGATGATTGCATTCTTGTTGCATATAAATGTGTGTGAATAACTATGCTAGAATAAATTACAGCTACCTAGAATGTTTGGAAAGTAGGTTTGCTTATTAATCTCATTTTCTGATTAACTGAGTACAAACCAGAAATCTGGTTTTTAAGCCTTTGTTGTTGAAATTTTAAAAATAGCCTTAGTAAATAGTATGTAAGACTGAATTTCCTTTGCTATAAGCATTATATAGTAGTACCTCAGAGCATTCATTTTAGATCAAATCAACACATATCTATTGTATATCCACTATTCTAGGTGCTCTGATGTGATACAAAGATTTATGAGACATGGCCCTTCCCCCTGAGGAGGTAATAATTTATTTGGGGAGAACCATAGGAAAATTAAATGACAATAAAGGGAAAACCTACATAATCTTGCCCTAATAACCAGATTGTTTTGAAATAATACATTATGCCCAGATCCTTCTACAAGTCATTTGGCCGATTGTCAGAGACACTGATTGGATGGTATAAATGATAATCTGAGCTAGAGTTTGAGACATTAGCACCAACATCATTAACTAATTCCTGTGAGCATCAGTTTGGTTACTGTTGCCATATTGCCTACTATACATACACAAAAATTGTTCTTATGGAAATAACCATCCTCATAGTGTTAGGTCTTTGACTGTCAAGGATTTGCTAGAGAATATAATAAACTACATGATGTAGTGACTTTCATTGGAATTCTTCAGATATGTTATAGAGAGAATTTTTTGAGGGTTAATTAATAGGAGGAGGAGGAAGAGGAGGAATAACAGCAGTAGTAATAAAACAACTAACATTTTATAGAACACTTATTATGTGTCAGACACAGTGCTAATAAGTGCTTTACAGTTATTATCCCATTTGATCCTCACAACAACCCTGGAATGTAGGTGCTATTATTATCCCCATTTTACAGATGAGGAAACTGAAACAGAGTTAAAATGACCAGGATCACATAGTTAGTGTCTGAGGCCAGATTTGAATTTGTCTTCTTGTCTCCGGGCCTGGCCCTGTATCCATTGTGCCACCTAGGTATGGGTTAGACTAGATGATGGCTTAGTTTATTCCAAGTTTGAAATTCTATGAAAAGTGCTGTACTGGAATCAGGAAAGCTCTGGATTCAAATCCTTCCTTAGATATGTGTTAATTCTTTGACTCTGGGCACGTAACACAGTATCTCTGAGTCTCAGTTTCCTTATCTGCAAAATGGAGATAATAATACCCAAATGGAGATAATAATACCCATACTTGCTTCATAGTGTTATTGTGAGGATTTAATAAGATAATGTATTTGAAGTTTTTTTGCAACCTTTAAATTTTGCTTTAATCATTGAATCTTATGATTATTATTATCTGTCAAAATAGTAAAAGTTGAGAGCCATCTGAACATTCAGGGAAAATGTATGCTAGATATGAATGGATTGTAACACATTACTAACTGTTCAAGAGGAGCCATGTAATGGATGTCAACAGAGAATTTTATTGGAAAAGATGGCAGACTAGTCAGGTGGTGGGAGTGAGGGCTAACAGTACTGCCTGCATACTCCATTGATATCACTGTGATGTCAAGAGAAGGAGAGGAAGGTGTCCAGAATTTGGTTGGAATCTCATTGGAGAATTGATGCACAAGAGGAAGAAAGGACAAGAGTTGCAATCTGCCTCGTGGGAAGGAGTATCCATTGATTGTTGATCTGTGAATGACTTTTTAAAGATGTAGAACATGTCAGAATATTCTGAACTTTAATTCTCTTTAAGCAGTTGCTAAAGAAGTAAGGCTAACTTTGTTGACGACAAAACTTAGGTGCTGGTTGGTTTTTTTTGTTTGTTTGTTTTTTGTTTTGTTTTTTGTTTTTGCTAGGCAATGGGGTTAAGTGACTTGCCCAGGGTCACACAGCTAGTAAGTGTTATGTGTCAGGCCAAATTTGAACTCCGATCCTCCTGAATCCAGGGCCGGTGCTGTATCCACTGCACCACCTAGCTGCCCCTGTGGTTGTTTTTTAATAAGATATATTCTTGATTTGCACTTGCATAATTTACTTATTCATACATAAGCAGAATTAAGGGGGGAGAAATCTGGTTAGAATCCCTAGTTAAAGCTATTCCATTTATTTAAGATTTTACTATAACACTTAAAATACTATAGCCATGGATTGCGTAGTCTCCACAGACACTTAAAAAAAAGATTAGCTAAAGGTAGTTTATTTTATATACATATATACATACATATATATTTATAGGTCTCTATCTATCTATCTATCTACGTCTCATAATCTGTCAGCTTTTAGGAATATTTATTAGCTGCTTTTTATATTACCTGGTACAGTTATTCTTAATTTTTTTTTCTATTTGGAGACTGTGAAACAAAGGTGATTTCCCTCCAACTGTCTTATTGGTCTTATCTTTCAGTCTTCTTAATATGTCATTTTACTTTTTTAAATCTTCATATTTTACAATTCCAGGAGCATAGCCTGACCTCAGGAAAAAAGTTCTACCAAGATTCTATGTTAAAAAAAAGTATAAACTTTGGTGGAATTCAAGCAAGTAAGGGCAGTGTTCTAGCCAGTCAGTTAACAAGCATTTATTAAACACTTACTATGTGCTTAATAAATATGCTTAATAATATTTCTGGCATTTCATATCACTTATCCACATTTGGATGAGCAACAAGTTGTTACTGTATTATAAATATTCTATGGACAATTTTATTTGGTCTAACTTGATAGTAAAAAATAATACTTTTCCTATTGAATTGCTTTAGAATCTGATGTAGGAGGTGATGTTTTGAAAACTGCCACTTACAGTATTGTCAACTTTGTACAGAAAGTGAGTTCAGCGTGTTCAGACATGCAGTAATAGGAGTATGTAGTAATGAGCACATAATAAGATGTCTGTGTAAAATGTCAGTTCTCCTATACCCTCCAAAATGGAGTACACTTATATCTGAATAAGAATTGGGGCACAAAGGAGTAGAGAATCTAACAAATAGAAAACTATAGTATTCAGAATTAAAGACGGATTAAAGTAGTGGCATCTTGAATCTGAGTCAGGAGTTTTCTGATGTTTTCTTCTAAACTCTATTCCCTTGTGGGATAGTAATTCAATTCAGAAGGCATTTATTAATCTTTTACTAATGTGCAGCAATTAAGGGTGATGTTGGAAGCAGAGCGACATTGGAGAAGTGATTTCAACAAAACTTAGGGTCTGTAATGTCCAGGAAGTATGCTAGGACCCAAGGGTACAAAGACAAAAAACAAAAGAGTCCCTTCACTGAGTTAGTTTAGATTCTGCTAGGGGAGTTGGAGTGGCCAGGATAAAACATATCCCCTCATAAGTAAATACTTCCTAATTTGATGAGAGAGCATTAGCACCTGGAGGCAAAATGGAAGATTTAACAGAGGAGATGGCAGTTGACCTGAAATTCAAAGGAAAGAAAAGCTTCTGAGAATCAGAGATGATAAGATCTGGGACAAAAGTGGCAGTAGTAGGGAGGTGATTAATGCAAAATAAATCTGAAAAATTAGATTGTAGAGGATTTGAATGCTAGACTAAAGAAAACTTCCTTGTGTTCCAGAGACAATTGAAGTTAATGAAGATTTTTGGGAGATGGGAGACAGGAGAAACATGATCAATATACCCATTATAGTAATAACAATTTTGGCAGCTATGCAGATAATGGATTGAAGGAAGGAGAGACTGGAAGTAGAGAGAACTATTAGAACGCTTTTAAAATAGTCCCAGGTCTGTGTTGGAGGCTTTGTGGACTCTTGCATAGCAAAAACTTCTCAACAATTAATTGTACATAAAAATGGAATGGGTTGTTTTTGAAGGAAGTTAGTGGTTTCCTCCTCACTAGTGGTCTTCCAATAAAAGTTAGATGACCACTTGTTGGTTGGTTTTGTAGAAGGGATACCTTAACTTTTTCCTGAGATTCTATATTCTTTAGGATCCTACATCTTCAGTCAAACTTACTCAAAAACACAGCATCTCAGAGTTGGAAGGGTCCTCAGAAACCATCTATTCTAATCCACACCTGTACTAGAAGCACTGGGCTAGGTGAGAGAAGACAGTTTAGTTGCCTTGCCTGAAAAGAACTTCTGTCTAGTAGGAAAAAAGACACCTGTAATACATAATAATGCTATATAATTGCCGTTAGTCACTTAAGATTCCTGAGCCTTAGTTTCCTTATCTGTAAAATGAGGTGGGGCTGGATGTCCTCTGAGGGCCCTTTTTGCTTTAGATCTGTGATCCTTTGAAGTACATTAAAGACAAAGTATTCTGAGAGCATATTTCTGAATGAAGATGGTACAGGAGGATAGAATCTTACCAAAATTAGAAAATAAAGTACCATATGTATGTTATCTGATAGCAATCCACAAATATACCAGACTCATTTCTGCCTCCATACTTTTATGTATAATTGCCCCAATAGGAAATGCATTTTCCTTTCCCTGTTTCATCTTTGGAATCCTTTCCCTTCTTCAATGTTGAATTTAGGCCCATCTCCTCCATAAAACCTCCCCTAACTATTCCAGCCCTCACTGATTTATATTCCCTTTGAAATTTTATAGCCCTAATAACTTGAATTACACAATTTCAAACATGATTATCAGAAGTATACTTAATAAACATTTATTAAGCACCTATAATGTACCAGGCACTGTGTTAAGCACCGGGGATATAAAGAAAGATATAACACCCACCCTCAAGGAACTTAGAGTCTAATGGGAGAAGACAACACATAAAAAGAAACTGAGAAGCTGTTGGGGGGTAGGAAGGAACAAAGGAGGGTTCAGAAGCATGATAAAGCCCTACAGCTGAGGTTCATGATCTGAAATGATCAGAGGAGGTATGAGTTACAGAGTTGAATTCACCTTATTAGAATGATAAGTTTCTGAAAATCATGAAATCTAGGAGATTAGATGGATGGGAAAAGAAAGTCTCTACTGCTTTATGTTACTTGTTGTGGTTTCATATATACATATATATATGTATATATATATATATATACACATATATATATTCACACACACATATATATCTTTTTTCAATCCTGATTATAAACTATACAAATGCATAGTTTAAATCTTATATTTTGTCCTCAGCCCTGAATATACATACCCAAGTAAAATATTAAAAACTGATCAACTGATTTACATTAGTTTGCCAAACTCTGTTCTGTGGACTTCTGATGTTCCATATAATTTGAATAGTTCAATGGGAAAATGTTAGTATTTTTCCCCTTTAAAATATTTAATATGAAATCTCATATATATCAAAAGTACTCATTGTATATACCAGTTCTTCACCAAAATAAGCTTAATTTTTCCCATTTTATCCCCAAATTTCCCTTCCCTTTTTCCTCCTGGGGATTTTGTATCTATATCAAAATTCCCCATGGCATCATTTTTATACTACATCTATTTATTTTAAGTCCCCAAATATCCTTTTTAACTTGATATATCCAGACTTATTAGGACAAAGAACACTTCAGACTTATGAAAATCTGACATTTCAGAACATCTTTGGGCTGAATGCACGTGAATTTTTATATTGTGTGGCATTTTAAAATATCTTCTTATTTTGTGTTTTACAAAATACACATTTGCTGTATAAACAGAATGAGAGCCTTCTATTGCCTTTTATGTAGAGCTGCATTACATTTCTTAAGTTAATCTGACACAGCAAGTTTTCATCAAAGAGAGTATGTGGAGTGGTACTTCCATATTGAGATGTTATACTGACTGTAAATGCATGTGCTGAATGTAAATATGTGGGAGAAAAGCTAAAAGGTCTACAGAATAGTCTGGATACAGTAGAGATACAGCAGAGGTCATGTGAATGAGGTTACGGGAAACTTGGATAAGGGAATGAGGATGTGAGATATTAAATTAAATAATGCATTAAGAGTTAGGAACAATACTAACACAGACTCACTGCACAGAGGTATCTAGAAAGTGTCTACCTTGGAATCAGTAAGCCAAGAAAACTTTTTTTATTTCCTAAAGTTCATCATTGTGTGGTTGAAAACATTCAAATGGTTTTTAATGGTTAGTGAATGTAGAATACAGTACAGTGTGCAAATACAGTAAATACAGAAAAACTGGAAGTGTTATAGATTCTATAGACTGAAGTCTCACAGTAGACATGCCTCTTATGAATATACAATTCATGAACATGGAGAACATACAAAGAATTGGTTGTCTGTTACCTATCCCTTTCCTCACATACCTTGATGGCTCTCCAAACCCAACCAAACTTGAATTCATGTTATGCATAATGAAAATCAGTGGTGTTCACCTCTAAAAGCCCTTAAAATTCCCACAATTTCCATTTCATAATTCTTTCAAAAGTCTTCTCTTTATCCTTTGCATTATTAAACTTGATTTTGTCAAGTACTCATTTTTGGGCTAATGTTCAATTCAATTTTATTGCTTTTTCTGTTTTGTTTAATTACTAGTATTGCAATGGTATTTTTTAAATATAGTTTTCATTGTAGTTGTACAGTATTTCAGCTACATTGTAGATTACACAGGCTTTTTTAGATTAAACATACTTTTTGCATAATTTTTTGGGTGAGGCAATCAGGGTTAAGTGACCAGGGTCACACAGCTAGTAAGTTTCAAGTGTCTGAGGTCGGATTTGAACTCAGGTCCTCCTGACTCCAAGGCCGGAGCTCTATCTACTGCACCATCTAGCTTCCCCTATTTTTGCATATTTTGAAGTCAGTATATACACTGACCAAGTTTTTATGTAATTGTCATAAATTATAAAGTGAAGAAATTGGGATTAGTTTTGAATGTCTAATGTCTTTTCTTCTTTTTTAAACCCACGCTTATTTTAAAATTAAAAGGTTAAAGAATGTTTATCATCTTTGTTTTAGTTGCAGGAATCCAAACTGATAGAAAAGGGAAAACTGGGGGGGGGGGGGATATTGTACCATAGAATCTTTAAATTCCTTCAAAATGAAACCTGTGTATTACCTCCTACAGCAAACCTTTCTTGATTCTAAGAGTTATCACCTTCCTCAAATTATATCGAATTTACCTATCTGTTTTCCTCCAGTAGTTCATTGAGGTCAGGGACTGTTTGTCATTTTGTCTCTGTGTGTTCCCAATGCCTAACAACATACCTTGCACATATTAGGAACTTTTTAAATGTTTGATGAATTGAATTGAATTGAATTATATGATCTGAGAGCCATAAGAGACCTTAAAGATTAGCTCAGCAAACCCTTTCATTTTACAGATAAGGAAATACACCTACAAAGATTAAGGTGTTTACTGATGGTTACTCTTAGGAGAGCCAAACACCAGTCATGGGGCTGGCATTCAGCAGCTGACTCCCCAAGTTTAATTTTTTTTACTTCTAAAATCATAATGATTTGAAACAAATTTGATAATTTGAATAACCAACACATCAATACATATTTTGTTAGCTACCTTTTTGATAAATATATTTATGAAAATTATCTTTAATTATGACTACCTATATGTTTGAAGGAGAGAGCTGAGAGGTTATTTATTCCATGCTTCTCTATTTGATAATGATATCATCCTGAATGTCTGAGTCATGTACCTATTTGGAGTTTGTATTAGTGTATGGTGTAAAATGTTGGCCTATACTTAGTTTCTGCATGACTACTTTCCAGTTTTCCCAACAGGATTTTTTTTGTTCTTTTGTTAATAAATCCATGGCCCAATAGCTTGGATTGTTGAATTTATCAAATACTAGGTTATTATGTTCATTTATTTCTGTATATTGTGTACCCAATCTGTTCCACTGGACTAGTACCAAATTGTTAAAATGATTACTGCATCAATAAGTATTAAGTATTTATTATGTTCCAAATACTGTGACAGGTACAAGGATAAAAGACAAAAATGAAATACGTCTCATGTCTTGCCTTCAAGGAACTTAGAGACAACATGTACATAAATAATCATATTCAGAACATACACAAAATAAATACCAGGTAGTTTGGAAGGAAGGGTACTAGTATTGATGAGGGCTTTAAAAAAGGTTTTATATAGTTGAGTTGCTTATCTTGAGTCTTGAAGTAAGTAGGGGATTCTCAGGGATGAGATTAAATAGAGAATACATTCCAGGCCTGGGGAATGGCTAGTACCAAGGCAAGGAGACATAGGATGAGGTGTCTTGTATGAAGTACAGCAAGAAGGCCAGTATGGCTATACTGCAGAATGGAAAAGAGGAAATAATGTATAATGAGCCCACTGGGGCCAGGTCTTCAGATGACAAATAAAGGGGCTTATATTTGATTCTAGGGCGGCTAGGTGATAGAGTCAGGAGTCAGGAAGACCTGAATTCAAATCTGGCCCCAGACACCTTTGTGACCCTGGATAAGTTACTTAACTCTGTTCACTTCAGTTTCTTCATCTGTATAATGAGCTGGAGAAGAAAATGGCAAACCACCTGAGTATCTTTGCCAAGAAAACCCCAAATGCAATCATGAAGAGTCAGACGCAACTGAAAAAAATGACTGCCTATCTTTCCTTTGTCAAAAGATATTGTGGAAACTTCCCCTGAGAACCCTTCAGTAATGACTGAACAACAAAATATTTGATTCTAGGTTTGATAGGGAACCATGAGGGTTTGGTGAATAGGAGACTAATACGGACAAATCTGAACTTAAGGAAAATGACTTTCAGATCTGGGTGAAGACGGGAGTGGAAAAGTGAAAGATGAGACAAGGAGATCAATTAGTAAGAAATTGTGATAATCCAGGAAAAAGGTGATGAGGGCAGGGGATAGAGTCAAGAGATGTTGTCAAGGTAGAAATGGCAAGTTTTAGCAACTAATTGTATATGTGGAGTTGACCAGGGGAGGAGAGGAAGCAGTTAAGGATGACACCGAGCTTACAAACCTTAGTGACTTGAAGTGCAGTGGTATGTTGGACAGAAATAGGGGTACTCAGAATAAGATTGGGTTTAGGGGGAAAATGGCTTCTGCTTTGGACATGTTGGATTTGAGATATCTGTGGGACATTCAGTCAGAAAGGTCTGATAGATAACTGATGATGTACTGATGGACTAGAGCTCAAGAAAGAGGCTGGGGCTGGATATATAGATTTATTAATCATAACGCATAGAGATGGTAATAAAACCCATGGAAGCCAATGAGATTATTGACTGAGAGAGAGAAGACCCAGGACACAGTCTTGGAGCACACTCACAGTTAGAGGATGTGATGTAAATGATGATCTAGCAAAGGAAACTGAAGAATACTCAGGCAGGTTAAAAGGGAGAGTATTGTTATGAAAACCAGAGAAGACAGGGTATCCAGGAAAAGGGGAGAGTCAATAGTGTCTAATACTGCAGAAATATAAAAGAGGATGAAGATTGAGAAAAGGCCATCAGATTTGGCAATTAAGGGATCATTGGTAACTTTGGAAAGAGTAATTTCATTTGAGTGATTGAACTTGAAGCCAGATTACAAAGGCTTTGGAAATGAGTAAGAGGAGAAGTAGATACAATGAGTTTAGACAACGTTTTTGGTTTTGTTTGTTTTGTTTTTTTAGTTTGTCAGAGAAAGAGAGGAGAGATATAGGATGATAGCTTGAACAAATTGTAGGATCAAGAAGGATGTTTTAGGATGTGGCAGTTTTTGTGTGTTTGTAGCTAGCAAGGAAAGAGTCAGTATATGTGGAGAGACTGAATGAAGAAAAGTGAGGAAAAAAGAAATAAATGTAGGAGTAATTTGCTGAAGAAGAAAGGAGAATATGGGATCACAAGGGTTAGAAGGGTTAATTTTGCTGAAGAGAACAGTCTTGAACAGAAACTGTAGTAAAGAAGGAGCAGATGGTGAATGAAATCAAGGAGGTGTGATGAGGTGTAGAGAAGAGATGAAACGGGATCTCACAGACAAAGGCCTTTCTTAGTAAAGTATGAAGCAGGTTCTTTAGCTATTTAGAGTGGGCGCTGCGGAGAGGTGGTATAGTAGGTTTGAAGAAAGAAGAGAAAGTTTGGAATGTCTGCTGTGGGGAGCAATACAAGAGAGTCATTAAGGAGAAGTAAAGGACTATGTTGTTGCGGTGAGGGTCCAGTTAAGATTGGATAGATAAGCTTATAGTGGTCTCTGTTCAGCATTGTTACATGCCTTTCTCTAATTCCATTCAGCACCCAAATGGTAGGAGCTGAGGACAGATGAGAATGCAGAAGATGAAGAGATGTGGAAGGAAAATATTGAAGACATTAGGAACAGCACCAAGCAAAGACATGAAAGCTCAAAAATTTAGGGTGTATGTGTATACAGTCTAGTTTGACTGAGACTTGAAGTTTCATGGTGGGGTAATATAGTATGCCATAAGGAAGGAAAAGTAATATGGTGAGTCTTAGCAATTTGAACTTTGTACAGCACTTGGTAACTTATTGGATATGACAGGTGAGGGAGAAGTAGCAGTTAAAGATAACTCCAGGATTTCTAACTTGGGATATGACAATGACCATGACATTGACAAAATTAGTGAAATTAGGAGGAACAGAATTTAGAGAAAAGAAATGCATAGTTTTCAATGGGGGCTCCAGATAGAAATGACAGAAGCAACTGGAGATGCATGACTTGCAGCTTGGGAGAAAGGTCAGGACTGAGGGTATTGAAACTAGAAATGAAATAAATGAGATTGCTAAGGGAGAGAGTAGAGATAAAAAAAAAAAGGAGGGGAGGCCTGAGGACCAAACTTTAAGGAATAGTACCTTAAGAGCTATGGAAGAAATTAAGAAGACAGGCAAGTTTGTTGTCTTAGAGGCTAAGGGAAGAGAAAACCAGAAAAGGAGGTGGGTCATCAACATCAAATACTGCTTCAGAAATGAGGACCAAATAAACAGCGTTGGATTTGGTGAGCAGATGCCATTGATGACCCTTGACAGTGTAGTTGTGGTAATGTAAAGCAGATCATAAACTTTAATGGATTTATTGTCTTGTAGCATTGGTAGTAACATCTCCCCTTCTGTCAAATATATAGATATAGATATACCGTGTGTGTGTGTGTGTGTGTGTGTGGTATATAAGCCTTTCAGCTACCTTTTTCTATTTCCTTAATTTACTGGTATATCCTAGTGTAAACAAATTTATTCCTTCTCTGGAATTTATACTAACTTCCCAACTACTTTTTGCTGTGAGAGAAAGACAAAGGTAGGTATGGGTTTTCCATGTTTTGGTAAGTTTAGCATATGATATAACTAACTTTACACAAGTAAAGTAGTGATGGAGCTTTCATGACTGCAGTATAAGTCGATAATCAAAAAACATCCTCAGTTAAAGTTCACTTTTAAAAAGGCCTTTATGTGGTAAATGTGCCAGATTTTCAGATAGTCTTATTTTAGTTTTGGAAAACAGCTGTTGCAGAACTATTATAATATACAAAGTATTAGTGTATATTCTTGTAATGTTAGAGATGTTTGGAAGTATGATATAGTGGAGCTACTTTTGGCTTCTTTCCGTATTGCCATTTGCTCTTTCATCCTATATTGGAACTCTTTAAAAAGCTATCTTAAAAATAAATTACATTAATGGAAAGTTTGTATGGTTCAAATTATAGACTTTTATCTGTATTCATTTCTCTAGCAGGTTAATGTTATAAAATAGAGCTGACTACTTGGCTGTTGGGATTAACAATTGTATAACATATCTGGTTTGTGCTTGAGGGCTTGTATAATGATTTTTAACCTGTATTAATTTCTAGAGTGAATTAATATATTTTCATCTAATAGAAATAATCTAGATGTATTTAAAACATAGGTTCGAGATTAACTGATGAGTAACTGACCTGACCAAGAGACAGATTTTCAGAATTGCTTTCAAATTTTTGGTTTTAATATCTTGTAATATAAACTGCTAGATTTCATGTTGGGACGTCAGCACACTTGAGCCTGAATAAGGAAGGCGGGAAAGAGATCCGTTGAGGAGAAATACAATAACTTGAGTGCTCTGTTAACTGGCCCTTAAGATCATGGCAGTGATGTTAGATAAGCATTTAGCCTGGAATTTTTGCATATCTATTTAAAATGAGAAGTCACACTTCATAATTGTAAAGCTTTTGTGAATCTTATAGCACTAAATAAATGCTAGTTATTACCATCCAGTCTTGCCAAACTCATCTTCTTCCTATTGTACAGACATGATACTCCATCTCATCTTCATGCCTCCAACAGCACAGATTGTTCCCCTGTCCTGAAATGTACTCCTTCCTCATCTCTGCCTGTTAGCAGCTCTGATTTCCATCAAAACTCGTCTCAAACACTGCCTCCTTTTTGAAGCATTTCTTTATTCCCTCCAGCTACTAGTCCTTCCCCTTCTCAATCATCTTGTATTCAATTTGTATATATTTATTTACATATTATTTTTCCCTATAGATTTTAAGCTTCTTGAGGGCAGTGACTTTCATTTATGTCTTTGTATGCCTAGTCTCTAGTAGGGTGTCTAGCACAAAGTAGACACTTAATAAATGTTTGTTGATTCACTTAAACTTTTAGTTTTGAAAAGAATTACTAGTTCTCTCATCCCAGTGGCTTCCTTCAGTTTGCTATAGAATGGGCTCTTTGTGAAAAATATTTTCAAAATGTTATTTTCTCATTTCAGTTGTTTACATGTTCATCAACTTAATTTTTTGATATTGTAAAATCAGCTCAACTTTCTCCACTATTGTTTTATTATTTCATTATGCAATTATGAAATGATGTTTTACATATTTCATTAAGAACATGTTAAGACCAGTTAAGGATGCACATTTAGGCACTTATTTATAGAATAGGCAGCTGACAGATCCACTTTGCAATCTGGTGTTAGGCTTTCTCCCTTTTCTGTATGGCCAGGTGTATTATGCTAAGTATGGGGCATGTCAGTACCAAGTAGAATGTAGACAAATTGGAGAGAGTTCAGAGAATAACAATAAAAATAATGAGTGAGATGATGAAAGGACTGATTTATGAGGGTAGATTAAAGGTCCTAATATCTAATTTGGCCAGACTATATCACAAGTGGGACTGTTAGAGAGCATCATATTAACTTTCTAGATATCTTTGGAGACTATAAATATCACAGATGGAGAGGAATCATTTCTAGAATTACTGAAATGGAATAGAAAAAAGGAAACAGTAGGCTGAATAGTAGGACAGAATTTCTGCATGAGAGCTATAAAATTTTGGATTAATCTTTGAACAAAAGAAATTTTATTGCCTGACCTATCTAAAACCAAAATTGATATGTTACTATTTTGCAGGCCAGGTTGACAGGAGGATGGTCTAATTAGCTAATTAGACCATTTTGAACATTATAGATTCTGTTATCCTCTATGTTTGGGACAAGACATGCCAGTAAATACAACTAGATTTACCTTTCGCCTTATGGAAGTATATACCATGTCTGGTATCCTTAGTGTGAGTGGAAAAACTTAACAAATCATGCTTTATATGTGACAGGATATATAATTGCCTTTTAAACTCTCTCTCTTTAATCAATTCAACAAATATTTATTAAGCACTTATTTAGTACAAGTCACTGTGCATGGTGCTGATGATACAAAAGAAGAGATTAGTTCTTGCCTTCAGGGAGCATATATTTTGCAACATGTCAGTGGATCTGTAATGTGAATGCACCCTTACACTGGGGCAGAGTGCAACCCATTCATATTTTCTTACCTTATCTAACTTGTCCAAGCCCTTACGTCCTTTATAGGTCATTCAATCAGCTAGAGTTCTTCCTCCAGATCTCATGATATTACATGGGTACCATATCTTTCTATTAGCCTTCATTCTTCGTTCTTTCCATGTGATCAGCCCATTTCATTTTCTGGTTAAATATCTGTTTGATAATATCTTTTATTATCACAATTATAATCCACTTTGGATATGTACTTCATTGCTAGAAATATATTGCTGTTTACTTATGCCCACAATGAATCTCTCTGCTGACCTTTGACTGACTTACATTGTTGAATTCTTGGAGATTGTGGAATCCCCTGATTTGTTGCCATAGAGCACTATCAGAAGAATATTCACAGTAAACAGACTTGGGTCAAATGAAGACATATATAATCACGTAGGCTCATGACTGAGATTGTCCTTGATTACTCACTTTTCCACAACCCAGTTAGTCACTTGCCAAATCTTGCAGTTTCTACCTCTATAACATCTTTCATATTGCTCTCACTATTCACACAACTAACATTCTAGTTCAGGCCTTCATCATCTCTTACCTGAATTTTTTAAATATTCTCTTAAGACCTAAGTGATCCTGCTCCCCCAAATCTCCTGCTATCTTTTTTACAACTGCCAAAATGGTTTTTGTAAAAGTCAAGTGTCACCACATCTCTCCTCTTCTCACCAAACTCCAGTGGTTCCTTATTGTCTCTAGCATCAAATTTAAATTCTCACACATATAGACATAGAGAAGAGAAGAGAAGAGACAGGAGGGAGGCACGGGGTTTATGGTTCCCCCATAAAGCTACATGCCATCATTTTGACTGTAGACATTTTTTATCCGTTTGATTTTTTGATTGTATAAATAGGCCAAAATCTTTTGAGTGGTTATGACTGTCATTTAGGAGACTCCACAGTGTTCTAGGGTGTGATGCAATCTGTAAAATGTCATCACTGAAAAGGAACATCTAGAGTAGTTCATTGCCTATAGAGAATACTTCTTTAATTTGGAATTTGCCCTGGATATTGTATGAGAATTAACAATTCTTTTGGTGAGCATAAATCTTCCTGGTTTATGCCTTGCTTTGTGTTATCTCTGTTGTGTCTATTAAGGAATCTTACATGATTTTAACAAAAGTGTAGAAGATTCTTTATTGGAAGAGAGTCTTTGCAATTGAATTTTGCTTTATTGAAATATTAAATGCTTTTTCATCATCAATAAACAGTCATCATAGCAAGATCTTGTATTTCTACGTCTTTAGTCAAACATGTCTTTAAAATTTCCGTTTGTAGAGTATCATTGTTAAACCCTCACGGTTCTGTTTTCAAATTTTCATTAAGGATGTTTTTAATATGTGAACTAATTCTCCTAAAGGTGTGTGTGTGACACACACACACACACACACACGGTTACTATTTTAAAGTTCAAGATGAAAAAAATTGAGTAGAGTGGCAAGAATTAGGATTTCTTAACTTAAGCTTAATTAACTAGGTTTTCTTAATAGTTTTTTTTAATTTACTGGGTATAAATATTGGAAAAATGGGGATAAATATGACCCAAAGCCTTTCCTTTTAAAATTTTTATTTTGTTTTGGGTCATCTAAATGAAATGATTAGAGGGATTAAGATCAAAACAAAGCTTCTCAATTTTGTTATTAGCTTTTCAAATCAGCACATAAATTAGACCACTCAAAAGACAATTTTGAATATGTTATTAATTGGCAGTTATTTTAAGTTTCATTTGGCTGATTTGTTTAAATTTTAGAAAAGAGAATAAAACAAAATCTGATATCAGAAGATGCTGCTTTAGGAAAAGGTCCTTTGTGCCTGCCCTCCCTTTGTCTTTTGTATGACATTCTTCTAAACTCTGTCCATAAATCAGGATTTCCTTCTTATACAAAAATAAAAGAAAGACAGTGGTTAACTCATTACTTTCATTCTTCTGTCATTAATTACCCACTTAGTGGAAACTAAGTGGATAAAGAATGTTTGTAGCCTAGACTATTTGCAACTGAATTAGATAGCCTATATAGAGGCTCCTTTACTGTTTCTGTCTGTCTTGGACCACTTTAGCAGTCCAGTGAAGCCTGTGGACCTCTCCCCAGAAGAATGTTTTTAAATGCACAAAATAAAGCACATAGGACTAGAAATTATAACTCAAATATAGTTATCAATTTAAAAAATAATCATGGACCCCAGCTTAAGAACCTTTGATCTATAATGTGCATCCATTAGTAAATATATTTTGGACAGATAGTGAATTGAGCTTAGAATGGAAAAGAAGGAAGAAATTAGGCTGCATTGTTTGGGGTGGAGTGAGAATTGAAAAGTTTAATGACTCTAAGCTTCTCCTTGAATCAAATCAATTTTTTTTGAATAGCAGCATTTTTCTACTGTGTTGTATAGCTGTGAGTCACAGAACACTAACTTTTTCTGAAGAATTGAAATTAAGGAGCAATGAGAGGACAATGGATAGGTACATGGTGCGTGTTGAGCAGGTTGTAATACATTCCAAACAAGGAACTATGTCAACACAGAAATCTATGAGTGAAAAATAAGATTACTTGGTCACATGGCAAGAGCGAGGGGTAGTCAATAGGCAGACTACATGTTTCATTTGTATCCTCCTCATGTCAGGATATAGGAGCATCCCAATGTTCTGGGCTGTGGACAAGAGTTGAAAAGGATGAGCAGACATAGCTCTTTTGTGATATATATATTACACACACACACACACACACACACACACACACACACACACACACACA
>NW_020954557.1:59337182-59538660 GCF_900497805.2 Vombatus ursinus
ACACACACACACACACACACACACACACACACACACACACACACACATTCTCTTGTGAAGTATACCCACATCAATGAGATCAAAAATCCATTTGGGTATTTGCATAGCTATTTGTGATGTAAAGGAGTCCTATTGTGAATTACAAATTTTAATTAACACAACTGATTTTACTTGTATATATTTACCATGAATGCTTTAATTATCCAGCATTTTGAGGGACTTTGGAATCCTGGTTCTTAAAATAAATGTCTGTTAACTGAGAGTTAATTCATGTTTTCCCAAGAGGTTTCCCTTTAATTTTAAAACTTGTTTGGAATTATGGGGTTGGCGTTCCCCAGTAGAAAGGAGCCTGTCTGTTCAAATAATCAAAACAGTTTATATCTCATGGAGATGTCAGAATCTTCCCTATCTTGAAGACTAGAAACTTTGAAAGGGCAGTAGTTTGTAAGTATAAATTTGAAAAGATTATCTGTACATGGATCCAAAAAGACTAATCCCATTGCCAGAACCTTCCTTTTGGTAACTGAGCTGATGTAAGCAGCTAGGTACATTAACAGCTGTATTTGTTACTAGATTGAAGATTCATATTAGACAAATAACAAAAATGTAGGTTTTTAGAACTATCCAAACAAGATAATAAATTATCCAAATTCTATTCTGTATTCCACAATGAGCACCATTAAAATACTATATGATATCTCATGATGGCAGAGGTGCCTCCATTACAGTATTGACCATTTTAAGGTGTTTTTTTAAATGAACTTTACCAATTTGTTTGGTGTGAGGTGAAACTTTAGCATTGTTTTAACTTGTTTTTCTCTCCTTAGTGATTTAAGAAATTGCATAGTTTGCATTTACCCTTTGAAAGCAGTTTGTTTATATCCTTTGACCATTTATGTATTAGGAAATGACTCTTAATCCATGGCAGTTTCCTATATATCTTAGAATTCAAATTTTTATTACAGGTAATTGATTCAATAATTTTTCCCAATTTGATAGGTTTTCTTAATCTAATTGCCTTTATTTTGCTTATGCAGAAGCTTTTTCAGTTTTGCATGATTGAAATTTCCTGTTTTGTCTTTTGTCATCACTCCTATAATTTGTTTAGTTATGAAGTCTATCTATAACCATAGCTGTAAAAGGCAACATTTATCCCTATTGTTCTACTGTTCTGTACCACGGTCAGACCATAACTAGGGGATTATTTCAGTGCTGAGCACCACATTTTGTTCAAGGGCATTGTTGAGAAGCTCATTTTGAGGTGGGCAACCAGCATAGGGTCTCAAGATCAGGCCATTTGAAGATAAGTTGATGGAAAAGAAATTGTTTTCTCAATAATACTTATTGTTGTTGGCACCATATGAGCCAAAACTGGGAGCAAAAGGCAGAAGTTGGAGAGAGGTAGATTTAAGTTCAAGTAACGAAATATTTTCTCTGAGTTAGAGCTGACTAGAAGTGAAATGGGAAGCCTTAGTTTTAGAGTGTTTTCTTTTACCAGAAGTTTTCAGACAGTGGTTAAATTACCATTTTATGGAATGTTGTGGAGGCAGATCTTGCTTATCAAGAACTTTGTGAGGTCTTTCCTGATCCTCTTGTTTGTTAGTACTCTTTCACCAGCAAAATATTTTATATTTATAGTGTATGTTTTGTTTTTTTTACCCGTTTTATGTTGTTTCTCCCTACTAGAATCTAGTTTTGTTGAGAGCAAGGACTGCAACATTTTTGTCTTTTTTATTCCAGTTCTTGGCATGCAAAAATGTTTGTTGAATTGAATTGAAGATTGGTTTACATTAGATGATCTTAGAGGTTCATTACACCTCTGAGGTTCTGTGATCTTTATATGAAGTAAGATCCCGATCTAAACTTTTTTTTTGTTACTGAAAAACTTTGTTATAGGTGGAGTGGGCTAGTTGGATGTAGTTTAGATGGTTCCACCTTTGTTGGCAGCATCATCATAGGGTGGAGCAAGTCGGATATAGGTCGTCTTCTCTCCATCAGGCTGGGTCAGTGCATTAACCTTGGCCACATCGATTTCATACAACTTCTTTACTGTCTGTGTGATCTGATGCTTGTTTGCCTTGATGTTTGCAATAAAGAGCAGGGTGTTGCTATCTTCACCTTTCTTCATAGCAGAAGCTGCTCTCAGGACATATTGCCTATGGATTTAGAATTCGATCTAAGTTGTGATTTTACAAGCTTGATTATTTCGTTTCCACTTCAGGTTTTCCTAAAACAAAAAATTTAAAGAAGGGCCTATTTGTGCTGTCACTCTGAAAAATCATAGCTTGTGAAGGGAGGCAGCAGAATCAGCAATAGCAAACCACAGCCATTAACAGAGGCATACACAGCCTTACATGCTTCATCATGCTCCTGAATTACCACGACAAGGTTTAACTACATTTAATATACTATGTGTGAGATATCAGTGAAGTACATGCTATGATTTTAAAAGATTTCCATTGAAATTGATTACAATTTTTAAAGATCTGGTCCATATCTTATAAGTAAATCTAATTCTGTTTAATATTTCATTTCCTGACAATTTGGAGTAAAAGACTACTATCATAAAATATATTGTTAAAATATCCTGCAATTTGTACTTTTAAATAGTTAGACATTTTTAAAACTAGTTTAGAAGCTAAGATAAACATGTAAAAGTCAACTATTGTTTAATCTCTTATTCTTATTTAAGACAGTGGTAGAAGAGATGTCACTAGATCAGTGTATGAATATTTAGACATTATAATAGTTTAACATCAGACATAATTTTAGGGGACGATATTTAAGATAGTTCAGAAAAGAGAGAAATCACTTCAGGTTGAAGTCAGGGAAACTTCATGGAAGAGGTGTGATCAAACATTGTTTAGTGTTGCACACTGAAACAGTACTTTCAACAGTAACAAAAATTTCATATCTGATAGTATTTTGAAATGAAGCCAGAAAGGTAGGTTAGAGCCAGATTGTGGAGGGCCCTAAATAAGAGGGGCTCAGCTTAAAATTGAATTTATGGGCAGCTATTAAAGATTTTTAAAAACAGGAATGATTATTGATGGCAAACAAGCTTTCATAGTACCTGGCCTGTAGTAAGCACTCAGCAAATACTTATTGAACTAAAATTTTTTTAGAGGAAGAAAAATTTTAGTATTGGTTTTAGGGGAAATAATTAATTTGGTCTATTTGTTTTTCTGCCTTCTAAAGCCAGCCCAAAGAATTATTACCATTATTTGAATTGTTATTAGTATTTAGAACTTTGACCTTACAATTGGTTTTGAATAGTCTTAAGTTTTTTGTTTTTGTTTTTCAATTCCTTACTTCAGTTACTTAGTTCCTTTCCATTTGTTTGGAGATCCAAATTTGACTTAATTAAATAAGGTAGAACGAATAGCATTTGTTTCTTTTGTCTAAACATATGCCTCTAAAAATCATATAGGATATAGGTACAATGACCAATAGAGAATTTACAAAAAAAAAAAATTGAAGAAGCCAAAACTTTGAAGAGTTGGGTTAAGACATCTTGAAATGACCAAATATGATATTAATTTTTGCTAAATGCAACAATAACATAAGCTACCTTTTGTCAGAGACAAAGAATTTAAAAGCTATAAGGGAATTTAATGACTATTTAGCTAAATGCTTCGGTTTTAAAGATGAGGAAACTGAGAGAAGCTAAAGTGTTTTGCCCAAATCATACGGCTAAATAAAGGTAGATCCAGGTCTACTGTTACTCCCCCCACCCCTCCACAGAGTCCAATACTAGCTTTATTGAACCAGTTGCCCCTTGGGAAACAGTGCAGACAGGTGAATAAAATTAAAATAATTTGAGTAGTGTATTACATGCTGTCATTTTAAAAGAATTAAGTAGGCCTGTTTTTAAATTGGGCCAACCAATACGCTCTCATAAATCTTCTGACTGTAAATGATAGAAACTTGATAGTAATTAGGGCTTTAAAAATTCATGAGTATATTGAGTAAAAAGGCATTTGCTAATTTTTAAAAATTCAATTTATTTAATTTATAGGTTCACAAACTTGGTGTTACCCTCAACTTTCATTCACCTCGCATTTCCAATCAGTTGCTAAATTTTGTCATGTCTATGTCTCCTCACTTCTTATAACCAGTAGCCTAATTCCAACCCTCTTACCTCTCACTTGTTCTTATTCCAGAGAAAGCCAGGGGTGAAATCCAGGTTTCTGATGGAGTAGAGATGCTTAGAGAGTAGGGCTGTGGTGACGAGACCATAAAAAAGAAATGCAGTAGCTTAGTCTTCTTTCAAAATAAAGGAAAAGTTTGAGGGGAGAAGAGAGGTAAGAAGCCACCTTTGATAAAGAAAATAAGTACTTTAAACATGGTATTTTTAAAGGAACTATTGTGTTGTGAACACACACAGCTTTTTAAAGGTTTGGCAATACAAATGAAGCTGGAATTGAATCTAGGATAGTATTAAAAGCTTACCTTGATCTGAGAATCCTTCTTGGAATGTTTACTGAATTAAGTGGTAGAATCACTTTTTGCCTTTTAAGCATTAAATAACTTTGAGAATTGTATCTCTGCCCTCTAATAGTTAATAGAATAGAGGTTTTTTTTTTAAAAAAAATAGCTTATTTTGCCAAAATGTCACATTTTAAACGTGTCTCTCTTGGTTGAGGACGGTGCGGCTGCATTAATGTTTGAGCTGCTTGACAGTTAGTGTGATGCTGGATAAAGTATCACATGTAAATCATTTTCTGTGGCTAGAGAATAAAACATTGACAACAATTTTTACTAAATTTATCTTTGAATGCTAGAGTCTGAAACGTGTCCATTGAAAATTTTCCTTGAGGAAAGCTTTGCAATTTAATGGAATTATGACTAGGTAGTTTAATTTTGCCTACTAAATTCATCAGTATTAGATTATAAGTATTGCTGGCAAATATAGATGACATTTTAAATTAATTTTTTTTGTTTAAAGCATTGTGAAAAAATAGTCAAGTTTCATTTTAAAGTCAGAGCTCTAGTATGCTACTGTTGCATTAATTTCAATTCTAGTGATGTTTATACCTTTAAAATACTATCTCATATTAATTACTTTATATTAGGCTTTCAAAGCATTTGATAGTGTAAAACATTTTCATAAGAAATTTAGATTTCTATAGAGTTCCATTTTGCAGACTTCTTTCAAGGCATTGGGTCTATTAAAAAAGCTTATTTCCTTTATAAAAACAAAGCATCAATATGATAACAACTTACATTTATATAGCTCATTAAAATTTCAGAGGTTCTTCTCTCAAAACAAATCTATGAGGCAGCTAGTGAAAATATTATTATTCCCATAGTCCAGGTGAATAAACTGAGGTGCAAAGAGGATAAATGATTTTGCAAGGGTCATATAGTTATTGTGTATCAGAATTGAATGCAAGTCCAGTTCATTTTCCTTTGAATCACAGTGCCCCCCGATTGAAAATTTTTAACATAAATTACCTTAAGGAGGAAGCATGGGATGGTGACTTTGGAGCCCAATGACTACTCTCTCCTATTCCTTCTAATTCCTTGCTCCCTGCATGACCTTACCCAAGTCAGTCTCCCTGCTTCCTCATCTACAAAATGGTGGGGGTAGAAGAACAGAAGTTGTGGTGAATATTGAACCAGGTGACCCTTTTCTGGTATATATTTGTGACCCTGTGGTATATAATACCTGATTATAAATTACTTTTACTCCTTTCATGTTTATTAGGTATGTTTGCCTTCTAACAAGTAGAAATACTTTCTTTTAGAAATGAACAGTAATTTTTTTAGTCTAATTCTGAGACATTTCTGCCCCTTAAATACCAGTAACCTTGTTTCACTCCAAAGTCTAGCCCTCCCTAACTTCTCAAACTTATCTGAGGCCCAGAATCAAGAGATTGGAAATGTGGTGGGCCAACTTATGAGGGACAAATGGGGACATACATAAAGGATTCTAGACTCCTACAAGTAGTGGGCTGCCCCAGGAGGAAGAAATCCTGTTCAATACCTAATAGTTCTTCACTGCGTAATCTGTACCAAGAGAGCAGAAGTGGGGAAAAGGAATAATAGATAGTAGAGGATGGGAGGCAGCAAGTCCTGAGTGATTGCCAGAGAGCTAATAACTTTTTGGGAATGCCTCTGACTCCTTCATCCTTGGGACTTTGCTTTCCCTCAAAGCTTTTTCTCCCATACAGCTTAAACTTTCCTGGAAAATGGATTTGGTGGTGAGTTTAGGGCCAGGATATACTAGGAAGGACCCAGTATTCAAGGTTTTCCCCCTTTGCTTCTTATCTTCAGTAATGATGTTCAGGAACTTCTGTACTAGACTAGATCTACTACCCTCTTCCCCCTCCTTTAACACACCCTTCCTCCCCCAACCACTAATTTTGGGCCTCTTTTTTTCTCTGTACATAATCAAAGCAATAAGGTGCACAAGGTTGGTCTCAAAGGTCCTTTCTAGTTCCAGCAGTCTGTGAGTTAATGAGATTTGGACATCTTCTTAACTACATCGTAGATCAATCTCAATTTCAAGATTTGAATGAACCTTCCTCTGTGATCTTGGGCAGGTTACTTCTCCTCCCTGAGGCCTCAGTTTCTTACTCTGTCAATTCAAGGAGATAACCCACATGATCCCTAAGAGTTCTCTCTTCCCTAGACGCATCTATCTGTAAGAATACCACTCTCCCTCTAACCCCCAAATCATACTTCTTGGATACCAAATGTCAAGAAACAACTGACCAGACCAGATTGTTATAAAGTTATTCTCAAATGAATTTTTTTAATACCATTGATTTGCTTATTCCCTCCAGTGATGCTAATTGTAAGCCATCCATGCCAGCTCATGTATTCCCATAAGTTCACCATGTTGGGGGGGGTAGGAGGTGGGAATCTGTGAAACATGTTGGAGGCATTTCTTGATTTCTCCTGCCATCATGAGTACCTAGGCTGATAATAATGGGTAACGTACTACACAAATGACATTGACACCATTTATAATAAGTTGTTACAGAAGTTTAACAAATGTAAATTAGAGGCCAAAACAAGGAGACCAAAACTTCTTGTAGAGCTTTGTAATCAGCAAACAGTTGAATTGCTTGCCAAGCTGAAAGATGGTGGCCAAAGGCAACACCACATATTCTTGTTTATACATTTTTTAAAGAAAAATGATGGATTTTCATCAGTAGTATTTTCCCTACAAAGTAGAGAGGAGTAGTAGATAGTAAAAACAACTTGAAGAAAGCTTGGCAGGAAATCCAATTAAGAAAAGTCAAACTGAGAACATTTAGGAGTGAAAGTAGAATAAGAAGGAAAGAAAAAGAAGAAAAATTGAAAATATCTGCAAAGAATTTTGCAACAGACTTTTACCATCAAGAACAATAGACTCCTCACATTTGGGTCTAATATCACAGTCCTGAGCCTGCTGGAATGAGAGAAGTAGAAATGACACTAAAAAAAAAAGCGAAAGAACAATTATGCTAAAGATGACACAGTCGAGAGGGCATTGATGGTCAGTTCACAAGATATCTGAAAGAGGAAAACAGAATAAAAGTGTGGGGAAAATCTTATACTTCTTAATACAAAAAAGTAGTTACCAGGAGAATATAAAAAAATTACTGACTTTTATGCCTGCTTTCCCATCTCTACAAAAATCCTTACAAATCACCCACATCCAAATTAAGAAGGTAGTAGTTTGCAGGTAGTAGTAAGGAGTAAGCAGCCTTTTGCAAGTAATAATCCACAATGAACCACATATTTACCACTTATCATTTGAAAGCTATAGAGAATATGAGATCACATTGTGTGTATTGTTTGTTTATTATTATTATTATTATTATTATTATTTTTTAAATAACCATTTAATTCAATAGAGCAAAAAAGCTACATTACAGACTGTCTGCTAACAAGGTGTGTCTTAGCCATGCATCAAAATGATCCAAAATTCCTTGAAAAACATTACAACAGAAATAACTTGCTCAACAACCTTCTGGTGATAATTATCAGGCATGGCATAAAATAGGGTGATGGATACTCACAAGAGATGATCTCAACAGAACTGAAGGGTAATTCGGAGCAGAGTCTAAGTTAAAGAAGGATTCCCTATTCAAAGTGAGGTCCTCCAGATTATCTTCTTCTTGTTGTTTTTAATGGCATTGTGCTATTTTCATTGATCCCAGAATATTACATAGTCTTCTGGAAGAGATCTATCACCAATTAAGAGTTTGACCTGGTTATCACCATGGGAAGACCAAGTGGTTGAAGAATGGCTGTTGTCTAGATTGTGACATGAATTTGGAAGGACTATCGAACTTGTTCACTGTAACGTATATCTGAGACAGAAAACACAAAGACAGTGTTCTGGGCACGGAATTAAACAAGAGGAGGAGAATGGGCTGGATTGCATTTTAGGGAATTTCAAAGCTCCTTTAATGGTCCAATCTTCTCCAGGAAACAAAGGCCCTTGGCAAAGCAGACAGAATGCTAAACTTATGAGTCAGGAAAACCTAAGTTAAATTCTGCTTCAGATGCTTATTAACTGGGTCAAGTCACTTAACTTCTCTTGGACTCAGTTCCAAATTAAAAACTGATATTCTACCAGTGTTGTATTGTGATTAAATAGAGAGGTGGAGTACAAGTGTCAAAAAATTTGAAAAACAGTAATGTGCAGAGGGTGATGGAGAGGAATATGGTTGGGTATGAGTTTGAAGAATACTAATAAAAATGTCATCAGGGAAAATGAATGCTAGAAATAGAAGATTGAGTGATCAACTGGGGAGGGACAAGTTATAAAGAATTCATTAAAAGGGAAGTGACCAAATGACTGTGGCAACCTTGATTGTGAAGAAGTGTCTAGTGGCACACTGTCATTTTGGCCCAATCTCTCTCTCTCCTTTCTCCTCCCTCTCCTCTGTGATGTTTCTGTGGATCTACAGAGGTGCCTTTCTTACTGTTGCACACAGGGTTTGCTATGCTTGCTGGAGACACGAGAATTCCTAGTTGGGCTCTGATAGATGGAATGATCTTTAGTACTCTGTGATTTGTTTATCAAGGATTACCATCCTGGTTTTGAAACAATTATAGTGATCACTTCAGATATTATCAGATATGTAAGCGCAGAGGAGAAATTCATAATAGCTTTTGTGAAATCTAATACTGAAGTATCTGGGATTTCCTCAGCTGGGGAGCTCCTGGTTTGTGAACTTGAAGAGTATGTGACAGATAAGTCCTAGAGAGTGGCCTAAGGCACATAGGTTAATCAGATGGGCAAGGCAAATCCATTACAATACACTTTAAGGGGCTATCTGTATTCTCTTCCAATTAAGAAATTTTGTTTTCCTCAGAATATTAGTAGTACTTTCAGCTGGAGGTTGGAAACTTTCTGTAAGCAGTTCATTTGTGGTGGGTTTTGGTTGATTGGTAAAATTTATTTTAAGAACTAAAGCAGACAAACAACTTATCTATTTTTTTCTAAATCTGTTCTCATTCATGACATTTAGAGAATAGACACCTGGGAACAAAGTGCTTGTTGTAAGTTAGTTTTTTCTCCATTCATAGGAAGGAGAGGGAACTCCAAGTCATCCCCATCCTAAAAGTCACTTTGTTCATAGAGTATTTTAGAAAGAAAAATTCATTCTAAGAGCCAGTCAGTCTCATTGATTCTAACTGTCTGTGTTTATATCTGTCTCTCCGTTTTCTCTCTTATGTTTCTCTCCTTTTTTCCTAAAAGAGTTACTTGAAACTTTGGAAAATAGAGCTAAGTACTCAATTGAAAATTATGCATTGCTGCTTTCATTTTTGCTTTTGTTTAATGTCTTCCTAATTCTTTTAGTTCTTAGAAATCCCTCTTTGCTTACATAATACTTTAAAAAAATTTCCTAGTAGCAGTGTGGCATAGTGGAGAGAGTGCTAGATTGGAATCAGAGGACCTGAGTTTGAATCCTGGTTCTGCCACTTACTACTGTGTGACCTTGGACAAGTTACTTAACCTCTCTCAGCCTCAGTTCCTCATCTGTAAAATGAGAATATTAGACTAGATGACCTTCAAAGTCCCTTCTTTCAAAGTGTAAGTAAATAGAAAAATGGAATTGGTATATGAAATTTCATTCTATATATTTTTAAGAATTGTACATATAAGGCTTAACTAAATATAAGCAGATTCTAATTAATTTATTAATATACAGAATTGTTCTGTAAAAATCAGCATCCACATAATCTAGAAATCTATTCCTGAGGGTGATAAGAAGTGTATAAATAGACTATGACTTTAAAATGCAGGGATTAAATTTGATAAGTGCCAGATCAACCTCCAGTTATAAAGTCAGGTGCATTTTAGAAACCAGCTTCATTTAATAATGTAATGATCCATTATTACCAATTTCTTAATTTACTCTTTACTAATGTTTTATGCAATAGAGTCAGTTTACTTCAGTACAGATATATCAGTATCTAATCTATACAAAGCACAGTGACAACTGCTGAGGGAGATATAAGAGGCAGTGTGTTTAGTGACCAAGATCGTTTACTTAGAGTCTTGAAAACCTGAATTCAAATCATGCCTCTGAGCATAGGCAAATCAATTAACCTCTTAGGGCCCTAGGTTTCTTCATCTATTCAATGGACAAAGTAATGCCTATTTGCAACCTTTGAAGCAATATATGTGTGTATGCATGCACACACACACACATATGTATGTTATTGTGGTTGTGATTATTATTGTTGTTATTATTACCATCTGTGATTTCCATGCTTTAAGAAACTCCTGGGGAGGGAACTCCCTCTACCAATGCAGATTGGCAGCTGTGATACAAGTGATAGTGTTAAAGAACTGGGACACTAAAGGCGAGCACTTAGCAGATGATCATATGGCTATTATGGATCTGATGAAGACTTGCCTCTTCATCTTTTAATATTAAAGAGAAATAAGACATTGCTCCTGCCATCAGCACTAGTCATATTTAAAAGTGATTTTCTGATTTTAAATCACTCTCTATATTCTCATTTGGTCCATAAATGGAATTGGGAGGTAGCAGTTGCCTGTATTATTATTCCCATTATACAGATGAGGAAATTGAAGAATATAGAGGTGAATTGACTTTGCTGAGGGTTGAACAGTTACTAAGATACAGAATCAAGATTCAAACTTACATCTCCTGACTTCAAAGCTAGTGATGTTTCAATCTTTCCACAGCCCTTTCAAGGAATTTTAAGATCTAGAAGAGTAGATAATAAACATAACACAGAGTAGTATGTCATCACTGCTCAAGAGATACTATAAACATTTAATTGCTGTACTTCCTTGGTGATTTGTGTATAACTTTTTGTGAGATCCTCTAACTACTCTAGAAGGTAGCTTAGGGAAAATTCTAGGTTTGAACTAGATGGTCCTAAGATCTTTTCTGATTCTAAAATTCTGAGATACTAATAATTATATTATTATATTATACTATAAATTATAAAATTATTATTATATTAAAAATAAAGTAACCAAGGCTTAAAGAGTTTATGCCACTTGCCCAAGGCTACACACATAACTAATAATTGGTGAAACTGGGATTTTAACTTAGGTCTTCTTCTTGCTTATAATTCCAGTGTTTTTTCTGTTATACCACAGCAGTGTCAATGACTTTGCAATCGAGTAAGGGATTTTTTTTTGTTCTAGACCCTGCAATTCCATTGATATAGAGACCTCCTGATAAGGAAACTACTTCTAACAATTCACATCATCACTGATTCTGCAACTTAGAGTCTTAGAAAGTTGCCCAGGGCACTAAGAAGTTAAACACCTTACCCAGGGGCACATAGCTGCTCTGTGTCAGAAGGAAAGTTTGAATCCAGCTTGTTTTGATTTGAAAACTTGCTCTCCAGCTGCTACTGGCTGTCTATACACAAATAAACATAATACAATATAGAATATGATGATTAACCAAACCATCAGCATACACTTACTCTTTGCCCAACAACCCTTGGACAAAGAACAGAGCAATGCCTGCTCTTATTAAGGAGCTTACATGATAACACAAGATAAGTAAAATTGACTACACTTCCAGATAGGTAGAGATCACTTAGGGTTTGAGGAAACGGAGACTGCTTCATGAAATTGAACCAGGCTTTGAAGAAATTCGTTAGGCACAGATGAATGGGTGGGAATTCCAAGCTTGTGGGCCAATATAAACAAAGGCACAGATGTAGAAAACCACTGGATACACTTGGGAAATAGACTAGCCCAGAATTGTCAGGAAGGTACATGAAAAAGTTTAAAGAAACAAAAGGGATAGTCAATGTGGTCTGCAAAGATTTCAGGAGGAAGACTGAGGAAAAAACCACTGAATAAGTATGGCAGTTAGAAGATCATTGGTTCGTGACCTTGGATATTAGACTCCTTGTCTCCAGTCACTTCCCTTTCCAATTGCTTCCCCACATATGGCAAAGTAATATTTCTAAAGTAAAGTCTGACCATTTCTCTCCCTTGCTTCAGAACCTTTGGTGACTTCCTATTGGATCCAGAATAAAATACAGACTCCTCAACTTGGCATTCAAAGACCTCGGAATTAGTACTACAATTTACTTTTCTAGATTAATTTCACATTACCACATCACTGTATGCACTCTGTATTCCAACCAAGTTGACCTTCTTGCTGTTCCCCAAACACAGCATTCCATGTCTCATTTTTTGCCTTTCCACAGTCTTATCTCTCATGTCTGGAATACTCTTCCTTCTTCACATCTGTCTCTCGGCATCTTTAGTTCCTGTCAAAGCTCAATTCAAGTGCTACTTCTTACTTGACATCTTTCTTGATTTTCCAGCTGTTAGAGCTTTTCTCATTGAGATTACGTTGTTTATGTTTTGTATTCACTTAATTATATAAATATTTTCCCCTTAACCTCTTACTCCCACCCCAGCTTCAGTCCAGTATATTGTAAGCTCCTTGAAAGCAGGGACTATTTGTTTTTTTGTCTCTGTATTCCCAGTACCTAGCATAGTGTCTGGGATCTATTGGTGCATAATAATCGGTTGTTGGATTTAATTGATGTGTCATTTAATAACGTAAACTTACTAATTAAGAAAGATAAGGAGAGATATGGGAGCAGATTGTAACTCCTCAACCAGAGCCACAGAGTGATTGAGTTTTTTTGATTTAAGAGTAGAAGGGAGGGACTAATACCAGATTATTAACCAATATTACATTTAATTTCATCCAAGCAATAATTTCTGAGTGGTCAAGTCTGTGTGATAATCCTTTATATTCTTTCAGCCTCCCTCCTTGGCACACACACTCAGTGATATAGGCTCAGTTCGATACACCTTTTTTTGATCATCTTTTGACTGTCCTTGGTTAGGTCTGACCAAAATTAACAGGCTAAAATACTCTTACCAAGGTTTTCCCTTGTACCATAGGCCCTGATTAGACCTTTCTTTATTCATGCACTTTTACATGGCTCAGTTTGCCTATCAGAATTATTGGACCACAGTTGTGAGGCTATAGTGTGGGATTCATTAGGGATTGTGACATTGAAAGATTCAAGTAGATGGGAATAACTGATGAAGCAAGACTCTTTGGTATAGAGGTAGGAAGAGGTTTTGATGGGATCAAGGACATAGATATAGTTTAGGAAAGGGTTAAGTCCCCCTTCTCTGAGAGAGGAAGAGGATAATTGAATATATAAACATGTTTCAAGGTATAAAGGAAGAAAGCTGAGGAAGTCCATCTTGGATGGTTTGGCTCAACTTAGTAACATAGGAGGTGGAGTAATAAAATAAAAATGAGGTTAGCAAGATAGTCATATATAGGGAAGAATCTGTGGTCTGAGTCTTTTGAGAGATATTCAAATGGCAGTCAAAAAAGTTTAGCTATAATGATGAATGTGGAGAGCCAGGGAACCCAACAGAGCTGTGTTTCCAGCAGATAGATTTTGGAGAATGGGGGTGGGAAGGGAACAAGCATTTCTTAATAACCTACTAAATACCAGCCAGGCAGGGTACTAAGAGTTTTACAAATATCTTATTTGATCCTCACAACAACTGTGGGAGGTAGATTCTATTATTATCCCCATTTTGCAGTTGAGGAAACTGAGGCAGACAGTTTAAGTGACTTGCCTAGGGTTACCCTGTTAATAAGGATCTGAGGCTGAATTGGAACTCGAGTTTTTTTGACTTTAGGTCCAGCTGCACTGTGCCACCTACTTACCTTGGGGGAACAATGTTGTTGTTTGTCATTGTGAGGATAACATAAAGGCCTTGCAGTGCTCGAGGTGGGAACTGCTTTAGCCATATATTATACGTATGCTTCCCTACAGATGTACTTTATTTGTGAGTGTGGGCCCACTCACATGATGAGGAACCTCAGAGAAAAGAGTCTGTTCTGAAACAATTTCCATGGTAAATGTGAGAATAATGAACTAAATAAATGAGATAAATAATGGCTGAAAGGTAGTGAAAATTTAAACACAGGATAAATACCATGGAGTTGTTTAACTTTATAATTTTCTGTAATCTGCATGGCATCAGGCCATAGGAGAGGAAAAAGCAAAACCCACGTTTAGGAATTAGTGAGGTGGGGGAATGGAGGAAAGTCAAAGGGTGGTGAGATATTTTAGAGTAATGGCAAACACATTTAAAAAAAGCGCAACTAGATAGTGCAGTAGATAAAGTGCCAGACCTGGAGTCAGGAAGACTCCTCTTCCTGAGTTCAAATCTGGCCTCAGAACCTTAGTAGTTGTGGACCCTGGGCAAGTCACTTAATCCTGTTTACCTCAATTTCCTCATCTGTAAAATGAGCTGGAGAAAGAAATGCAAACCACTCCAGTATTTTTGCCAAGAAAACCCCAAATGGGGTCATGAAGAGTCGGATGTGACTGAAAAACAACTGAATAACAAAACATGTAAAGCTAGATTTCTGTCTCAGTAGAGTAACAAGGGAAGCTAGAGTGATGATCTGAGAGAATCAGGATAGATCAAGAAAGGCAGCTTGGTTCAATGGAAAGAGGACTGTCTCTCGAATCAGAATTTTGGTTGAAATTTGTCTCTGTGCTTATTGATGCTGTGACCTTGGGTAAGTGGGCTAGTTGGGCCTCTGAGGTCTCTAGAATAGGGACTGATAAATCAAAGAAAAAACAAGTTAATGAAAGAATATGGAGAGGCTTTTCTAATTGGGGATTTAAGGTTGTATACATTCAATTAACCTTGTAGCAAGACTCTACTCCCATGCTGCCTTTTTCTACACAAAAAAAACCTTTTCTCATCCCTCTTTACTCCTTATTCCCCTTAGGGGCTAGTACCTCCCTTCTCAAAGTTACACTGTATCTATTTTGTATGTACCATCTATGTACATGTTTTGACCCCCAATAGAATGTAAATTCCTTGAAAACAGCAACTTTTTGGCTTCTGTTGTATCCCAAGTGCCTAGCACAGTGCCTAGTATATAGTAAATGTTTAATAAACGCTTGTTGATTGAAATTCCCCCAGATTTTTTTTCTTATTATCTGAACACTTCTTCTTACAGTACTTTAGATTTAGATTTTTCTTCTGTCCTTCCCATATTCTACTCTTGTCAAATACTTAAAGTATTAATGATTGAACAACAGTATTCTTTACAACAGAAACCTTGTGGTAAATTAATTCTGAAAGAAAGCTTTTTGTAATACAAATAATCACACACACCCCCACTTATGTTTGGGCCCTATAAAAGTGTGACTAATTGTATATTTATAATTTCCTTTTATTCAGTGCCTTCCTGAAAAGTTAAACACGACGTAATTTTTATTGTAGTATGTCATCTTGCCATTAACTTTCTATTTAATTTGAAAAAGAGCATTTTACCTTTGTTAATCCAAATTCTACATGCATTGAACTTTCCTCCATACTCCTGTCCTCCCATACATAATATAAAGTAGTTTTTAATAGGTGTTTTTTGCAAATTTATCAATGATTTAGTTCTCTTCCAATTTTTCTATTTTGGGGATTTGTTGATAATTTACCTGTATATTAAATTCCCCATTGATACTACAAATGTGCAACAGGTAAACTTAATGTTATACACTTTCATTTAATGAAGTTTGCCTCAGAAATCTGATACTTTATGTATATTGATTGTATCTTTATGCAGTCAGAATCTATTCAGGTATTCTGCTTGCAGCTGATTCAAGAAATTTAGATGAGTTTTTAGATGTCTTTCAGATTTTTCTCCCCTTATTTCAATATTATTTAATTGGTCAGAGGCCAAAAGGTTTTTTTCCTCCTAATTTGTATGTTTTAGTGGGAAATCATTTATCAAAGAAAGTTTATTTCTTCAATGTTTAATTTATTTTCCCACAAAACCCCTTCAATGCCTAGTCTTGGCACAGCAATGAACATCATTTCTTGAAGGCTAAGCCAACAGAACATAGTTTCCTATGATGCTTGTTTTGAAGACATGAAGTTATTCCAATGCAACTGATTTGTTAGGGGGCATTTTGAATTTGTGTTTACTGATGTGAAATTTCTTCCTCAAGAAGCAAGGAGGATGCAGAAAACTCCAGTATTTCACAATAATTCACAACCTACCACTCTTCCAACATCCACCACCACAATCAATCAGGTCTTTGTCAAGTTAGGGTTTTTACCCTATATATCTTCTGGTGCTTCAGTAAGAGCTGTGGATGGAGAAGAGCTGGTTTGGACCACTCCCTTACTTCCTCCATGGGCTCCTGAGACCTGGAGTTTTGGCTTGTCCTTGTGAGAGATTTTGCCAGCCAGCTGTTTGGGAATTGTTTATTGTGGTGTTGTGTTTTTCTTAACCATTTAACATGTATAAAGCTATGCTAGTGTTTTTATGAGGTTCCTGTCTTCTCTTAATGTGTCATTGCCGAAGTTTCAGAGCCTAGTACCCCTAACTTCATTTTCTACATAAGCTCTGTGGTTTTTATTGCTCAGTTTTTTATAGGGTGGTGCTTTTGGGGAACACATGTCACAATGCATAAGTCACATATGTAGCAGAACTAACTCTACAAACTCTGATAGGTTCTTTTCGGTTTTGAAAATCTTCAATTAAGGTCCCAGTGATGGTCTCTGTTAGCTGTTTAAAGACCAACATAATTAATTGTGGACAAAGTCATCACCAGGGATTTGGACTTGTAGAATTCAGATAATAGAGCGAAATTTCCTTGAGTTTGATGCAGTACCCTTCTACTCATGTAGTAATGGTAGTAGTAGAAAAGGAAACTGCCATGCTAAGAAGTAGAGGCAGCTAGGTGACTCAGTGGATAGAGTGCTGGTCTTGGAGTCTGAAAGACTTTGAATTCTAATCCTGCCTCAGACATTGACCTGCTGTGTGACCCTGGACAAATCACTTAACCTCTTTCTGCCTTAATCCCCTGGAGAAGACAATGGCAAAGCATTTCAGCATCATTGTGAAGAAAACTTCATGGACAATATTGGTGTGCCATGTTCCATGGGGTCATGAAAAGTCAGACATGATTGAACAATGACAATACTAAGAGTCACTTTCTTAAAATTTACGTTTGGTATTTTAGATGAAATTTTTGTCCAATGACTGTTGAGTTGATATGCAATAAGGAAAACAAAACTGTATCCATATTGACATTTCTGTAAGTAAAAGTTGAAGATGTAAAGCTGAAGTTTAATGAAAGGAAGGCTCATAGACTCTTGATTTCAGAGAAGTGAATAAAAAGAGTAAGATCATTTGTGCCCCTCAAAGGCAAGGGAAATAATTTTGTGAACTCTTGGTCATCAAGCCTTGCAGTATTCATTACCAGGCATCGTCATTACCATGAAGATAATTGCCACTTATGCACCACCAACATCTGTTGCAGAGGATAGGAAATAGAGAATGTTATCATTCAATCAACAAGCATTTATTAAGCAACTCCTACTGTGCCATGAAATGGAGATATACAGAAAAAAATAGAACAGTCCTGCCTTAAAAAAAAAAAACCTTCATTTTATCAAGAATTTGAGTCTTTCTTTACTCTCTCTCTCTCTCTCTCTCTCTCTCTCTCTCTCTCTCTTTTCTGAGGCAATTGGGATTAAGTGACTTGCCCTGAGTCACACAGCTAATGTTAGGTGTCTGAGGCCACATTTGAACTCAGGTGCCCTATCCACTGCACCACCTAGCTACCCTTGACAGTATCTTTCAAACTAAGTCAGTATATACCTAAATACACAGTGACTTAAACTACCCCCCAACTCCAAATCTAAATGCTTTCAAACAGAGTACTCTTCTTCATTTCTATTAAGAAGTCAGGCCTACTCTTTACAATTTCTTAAGTTTTAATTTTTTATAAATGTTGATGTCTTTTGTTTTTTATATCACAGTTATTTCAGAATTTAACTCCTCCCTAGCCCCCTAAACAATGGACTGATCTTTGTAACAAAGTAAACACAAATTGGAAAAAAAAATTTTATAATATAAATTGTAGTATAGATATATCATACTTAACATAATAGTTATATTTCTGTGATTTTTTATAGAATTATAGAACAATAGAATGTTAGCACTGAAGAGACCTTAGATATCATTTAGTCCATTGGTGTTAAACTCAGAAAAGGATCCTTGTGGACTGCATATCGATTTAGAAAATCACAAATTAACATTATCTGTGTTCTATAGATACTACATAATAGTATGCAATAGTATTTTTATTGATTTTGTTAAATATTTCACAATTATAATTTAATGTGGTTAAGGCCCTCAAGTTTGATACCTCTGATCTAGTTCAAATACTGGTTATTTTGTTTGTTTTTTAACAGGTAAGGAAACTGAAACCTAGAGAGAGAAAACGACTAGTCTAAGTACATATAGCAACTCAGAGTCATAGCCAAGCGTAGAATCCAAAATTCAAAGCAGAATTCATTATTTCATCCCCCTCCAACCCTTCACTTTTCCAAACTTCCTTATTACTTTCAAAGGCACTCTCATGCTCCCAGGTATCTGGGTTTATAATTCTAGGTTCATCCTCTGTTTTTCACTCTCCTTGTTCTGTCCAGTATGCAGTGCATCTTCAAACTTTTTATATCTACTTTAACATCCCTTCTCTCCACTCACAGAGTTACCACTCTAGATCAGTCCAGATCTCTGACCTAAATTATTGCAACTGCCTTCTAATTGTTCTCTTGGCTTCCAGTGTTCTCCCTCTCTAATCCATCCTTAGAGAGCTGTAAAAGTGTAGGTCTGACCCCTCAACTCAATAAACTCCAGTGGCCCCCTATTACCTTTGGGGTCAAATAAAGGATTCTTTGTTTGACATTTAATGCTGTTTTCAATCTAGCCCCTTCCTGCCTTTCCAATCTCCAGGCAGCAGGTATAGTGGAAAGAGTAAGGAATTTAGAATTGAAGACTTAGGCTCAAATCCCACCTGCTACCTATATGACCTTGGACACGTCATTTAACAGTTCCTGATATACAATAGTAAATGTTTATTGGTTGATTGATTGAGCCCTGTCCTATGCGTTTTGTACTATAAGCATTTCAAGGGTTGTTATACCTCTATTGCCACTCTGCCGATTTTGAATTTATATTTTCTTACTCTCAGCTATTAAACTTAGTCAAGATAGGTATTAAATTCCCTGATTAAATTCCCTTATTTAAAGTAATAATATTATGACATCTTTATCAGAATTTGAAGTTGAGTATAATACTTACAGAATTTCCCTGAGAATTTTTTCCAATAAACAAAGATCAATAGTACCATTGTGGCAGTTTACAGAAATTGTTTTTGTTTCTTTTTTTTTTTTTTAAACTCTTGAGTCACTTGACATTGTGTTAGGAAGGAAGCTTATACTTACATTCTACAGTTTAATTTCTAATGTTTGGACTCTGATAGGGAGCTTAGACCATGGTTAATTTAAGCAGGATTGGGGAACCTGCAGCCTGGAGGCCACGTGTCTCTAGGTCCTCAAGTGCAGCCCTTTGACTGAATCCAGACTTCACAGAAGAAATCTTTCTGAAAGATCTGAACAAATCTGAAAGATACTGAAAAAATACTTCTGTGAAGTTTGGATTCGGTCAAAGGGCCACACTTGAGGACCTAGAGGCCACATGTGGCCTCCAGGCCACAGGTTCCCCATCCCTCATTTAAGGGGATCTTTTGGGGAGTAATTCCTGGATAAGGTCTATCCTCGAATATTTAAAGAGCTGATGGCAGTGTGAACACAGGAGACAGCTAACATAGTATTTGCACTTAGAAGCCAACGTTGTCTGGTCTATTAGTTGTTACTATTTGCACCTGTCCAAGATTTTCATTGACCAGCTGTCAGTATTCAAGATTTCACTGATAAGAAAAAGTGATAGTTGTGAACATCGATAAACATAAATCCAAAAGGGGATCAGTGGGCCTTTTGAAGAACAAATACCACTCTTGTAAAATAGAAATTAAAACTTTGCCTTGCCATTTAAAATTTTTCACTTTTTATATATTTGATTGCTATATTGTAGGAAATCAATCACTTTTCTTTTAAAAGTTTTCGCTGATTTTTAAAACATTATAAAGCCCTCCTCCAATGGAACTCTCCTTTGAAACAAAGTTTTTTAGAGGTTTGGAAATTCCAGATGAGAAAACTCCCTCTACCAATGTTGGTCAGCAAATGCTGTGTAACTTACAGACTTAGAAAATTTTGAGCATTTCTATATATCACCAAAAAAACCCTGCAAGAAGAGATAAGAAAGAGATATCCCATTTAAAATAACTGTAGATTGTATAAAATGCCTGCCAAGATAAAACCAGGAATTACATGAACATAATTATAAAATACTTTTTTTTTAACAAATAAAGTCAAGTTTAAATAATTGAAGAAATATTAATTATTCCTGGGTAAGCACAGCCAACATAATAAAATGATAATTCTACCTACACTGATCTGTTTATTCAGTGCCATCCCGATTAAACTACCAAAAATTATTTTATTGAGTTTGAAAAAATAATAAAATTCATTTGGAAGAACAAAATGTCAAGAATATCAAGGGAATTAATGAAAAATGTAAAGGAAGGAGATTTAGCAGTACCAGATCTTAAAGTATATTATAAGGCTTTATTATCAAAACTTTCTGGTACTAGCTAAGATATAGAAAGGTGGATCAGTGGAACAGAGTAGACATACAACACACAGTAGTAAATGATTATAGTAACCTTGTGTTTGACAAATGTCAATATTTAAACTTTTGGGATAAGAATTCACTGTTTGGTAAAAAAAAAAAATTTATTGGGAAAGGTGGAAAGCAGTCTGGCAGAAATTGGGTATAGATCAATATCTTAACACCATTTACCAAGACAAGGTCAAAATGGATACATGACCTAGATATAAAAGAAGATATCACAAGAAAAGTAGAACATAGAGCACATTACCTATCAGACTTATGGATAGGAGAAGAATTTATGAATAAACAAGAGATAGAGAGCATTGTGAGATGTAAAATGAATAATTTTGATTGCATTTAATTATAAAGGTTTTTTTTTTAACAAATAAAACCAATGTAGCCAAGGTTAGAAGGAAAGCAGAAAATTGGAGGGAAATTTATAGACAGTTTCTCAGATAAAAGTCTCATATCTCAAATATGTAGAGAACTTTGTCAAATTTATAAGAATTTAAATGGTCTAAAGATATGAACAGGCAGTTTTTCAATGAAGAAATCAAAACTGTATAGTTATATGGAAAAATGCTCTAAATCATTATTGATTAGAGAAATGCAAATACAAACAATTTTGAGATATCTCACACTTATCACATTGGTTAAAATAATAGAAGGAGAAAATGACATGTTGGAGGGGACGTGGAAAAATTGGGACATTAATACATTTTTGGTGGAAATGTGAATTGATCCAATCATCTGTGGAGAGTAATCTGGAATTATGCCCAAAGAGTTATAAAACTGTGTATATCCTTTGACCCAGCAATACCACTCACTATTAGATATGTTTCCTAAGGTGATCAGGAAAAAAAGAAAAGAACCTATATGTTCTAAAATAGTCATAGCAGTTCTCTTTGTGGCGACAAAGAATTGAAAATTGTGGGGATGCTCACTTGGGGAATGTCTGAACAAGTTGTGGTATGTGATTGTGATGGAATACTAATGTATTGTAAAAAAATGATAAGGTGGTTGATTTTAGAAAAACCTGGAAAGACTTGCATGAAATAATGAAAAGTGAAGTGAGCAGAACCAAGAGAATGTTGTATACAGTAACAGCAATATTGTTTGAAGAATAATTGTGAACAACTAAGTTAATCTGAGTTCTATAAATATTCAAATCAACTAAAAAGGACCTATGAAGGAAGATGCTGTCCACTTGCAGAAAGAATTGATAAATAGAAATATGCATAGTATGGTTTTACATATATTTATAAATCTGCATCAAATGGTAGCCTGGTGGGGAGGGATGAAGGGAGACAGTTTGGAACTTAAAATATAAGAAAAATACATGGAGAGAGCATGGAGCCAGGAAGACTTTCCTGTTAGGAAGCTATTACAATATTTCAAGCGGACAGTAATGAATGGAATTGTTAACGTGTTAGCAGTAAGAATAGAGAGGATGGTGCAGATACAAGATATCCCACGGGAGGGGGTGGTGTGGAATTGATAAGACTTGATACCTGTTTGAATATGAGATGTGGTAGGGAGGAAAGTCAAAGATAGCATTAATTAGTAATGTAGGCAGCACAATTCTGTGACTTCTGCTGTACTCAGGAGTTAGGAATAAAGTGGGAGCAGGGGAAAGGAAGCGAATAGTGGGAGTTGCCTAGTGTTTGGGATTATCAAGGTGTGCCATCAGAGAACCTGGGGTTTAGGTGGACAGTTCATTGCCAGAATAGATAACTCCAAAGATAAGACTATAATGGTGGGGAGGGAGAAATTGAGAGATTTAAAATGTTGATGATCTTAAAGAACACACTGATTAGGAATGAGGCTGTGGAAATGTGGAAGGACTTGATGTTCTGATCAAAAGAATCTAAAAGATGATAGTATCAACCAGGTGAGCCAGGAATTGCATTATAATGCTGGTAATTTAAAGGAATGAGTAAATTACTTCTTAATTTAGGTGTATATTATATACATGATAAGTGGGTTAAATTATTTTGTATAATTTAAGCAATTAAGCAATATTTTTTCCTTTCTCATATTAAGAAATTTTAAGTGTTTTTTGGTGTTTATCCTTTGAATAATTTTTAGTAGTAATGATTTGTAGACTTGTTAGAAGCATATACACACACTCTTTCAACTTGTCACCTTCTAGATCAAGGACATATTTATGTGCTGATTGGGATTGGGATTTAGGTATTTATAGAACAAAATTTTACTCTCTGCTAAACAAAATGACTCATAGGATCAAACTTATGAGTTTGGTCTCATCATTGTATATCTCTCCTCCCTGTGACAGTCAAACTTTTAGAAAATGCTGTCTTCTCATTGCTTTCTCTGAAGTTACCACTGATTTCTTGATTGCTAAATTCACAGATGTAGACTTTTCTTAGTTCACAGATATGACTGAGATAGAAGGTAAACTACTTGAAAGTTGTTTTACTTTTGTAATTATTCCCCCAATGTCTAGCTCAGTTCTTGTCACATAGTAGGTACTTAATGGGGCCTTTTTTCTTGATTGATTAACCATCCTCATCTACTAGACAATTCTCTCTGGGTTTTTCTGACACTGTTATCTTTTGTTTTTCCTCCTACATTTATAATACCTCCATCTTAGTCTTCTTGGCTGGTTTGTGTTGAGGACTTTACATCCTTTCAACTATTGGATTTGCAACCTTGGTGTTATCCTCAACTCATTTTTCTTCACCTCATATATCCATACGATGGTCAAATCTTGTCATAAGTTCTTCCACAATGTCTGTCACAGCTAACCCTTCTCTTCAGGTTCCCATCAGCCTTGCCTAGACTATAGCATTCATTTCCTAATTGGTCTCTGCCTTTAAGCTCTCCTTTCCAACCAATCGTCTGCCCAGTTGCCAAGGTGATACTTCCAAAGCACAGGTCTGAACATATTACTCCAATGCTTAATAGACTCCAGTGGCTCCCTATTATTACTAAGATCAAATACAAGCTCCTCTATTTGGCTTGTAGAGGGTTTCACAACCTGGCTCCAATCTACTTTTGCAGGCTTCTTTATACATTATTCCCTTCAGTGTACTCCATGATCCAGCCAACCTGTCATTCTTTCTGTTTGTTAAATATGATACTCCGTCTCCCGTCTCCACACCATTATCTAGGCTGTCCCCCGTGACTGGAATGCATTTGCTCCTCACCTCCACATCTTAGAATCCCTAGTTCCCTTTATTGCTCAACTCAAATGTAGCCTTCTACATCAGACCTTTCCTGATTTTCCCAGCTGCTAATGTTTCCCTTCCTCCAAAAATTGCCCGCATTTATTTATTTATTTCATATGTACTTTGTAAATTGTATTTACTTTGTAAATGGTTCATGTATGTTTTGAAAATATAAATACATGTTATCTCTCCTGGTACAACATAAGCCATTTAAGAGGAACTCTTTTCCTCATTGTATTTGCATCACCAACACCTAGCACACTGCCTGGTAAGCACTGTGGGTCTTTAGTAAATGTTTATTGATTGATTAATTGATTACCACTCTCCTTTGTCCAGCTGATGGACTGATATGCAGCAGAATCCTTCTAAGCTTTTGTTCAGTATAGTATCCATGTTTCTGACTTTATACTACTTTAAGAGATGCACTATCATACCAGAGATGGTATTATTTGACTGGCAGTAAAAGCAGATTTATTGTATAATAAAGCATCTTGTAATTAGATTTTACTATATATTTTTCTTTTCTTTAATCTTCTCAATAACTTTTTTTGGTAAAAATGATTAAAGATGGTAGTGTGGGCTAGTGGAAAAATTTCTGAATTTGCTATTATTAGGTCTGGGTTCTCATTTTTGATCGACTGCTTTACTGCCTGTGTGATCATGGTCAAGTCACTTAACCTCATTGGATCTCTTCCTAACTTGTAAATTGAGATTGTTGGATTTAGATCATCTCTAAAATCCTATGGAGCTCTCAATTTTGTGATCTTTATGTATGTGTAGTGCAGAAGATAAGGGGTAAGAGGGAAATACAAAGATAAATAAGATATTTACCTGGATACTTAAAGCCCTTTGCAATCTAGCTGCAATCTACATTTTTTCAGGCTCAGTAAACTCATTTACTACTCCCTTTCATGTGCTCTATATTCCAGCCAAATTGGCTTATGTACTAATCCCTGAACATAGCACTGTATCCCTTTCTGCCAAGCCTTTATAGATTATCTCTTCCCACCTCTGCCATTGAGAATTCCTGCCTTCCTTCAAAGTTTAGTTCAGTGCCTCCTGATGCTGTTACTGAAAGAATTGCATTTGTAATCCTAGCCTTAAAATCATACAAAGAACAAGGTTTTTGTGCATACATGACAGTTTTGGCATGACACCACAGGAAAAAGTCTAACTGAGCTAGATCAAGTGACCAAGCAAGAGGGGGTCCTCTACCAATCTACCAGTCTAAGAAAGGCTCATGCAGAAATTGTTGAACATGCAGTGCAGAATGACAGGGTACTCCATCATTTAAAAATTTTTAAAAATTCTTTAAAATTCACAAACCTAATTAGGAAATAATTAAATTAAATTTTTAAATGATATTTTTTGTGAGTTTGTAGTTTATGTACTTCACAAGTTACTAAAGCTTAAAACTGCACTAAGACTTTTGGGACATGACGTGTAATAAACTTTAAGAGGTGTGCGTAGTCCCTAGAGATTTAATTCCCCAACTGTGAGCATTCATGATGCATTTGATCAGGGGCCTGTTCACTTCATTTGAGCAAAGCTCTGAAGGAAAGTTATCAGGATATTGATGGGCACAGACTGAGGGGAGAGGGGCATTATTAATGACAGAAAATATTGTGATAAGCAGTCCAGAGGTGGCAAAGAATTGAACACATTCAGAATAAAATGTAATAGTATAGAATAATACATAATAGTATGGAAAAATCCCTGACCCAGGTGATCCAGAAATGAACATATTTATAGTTTTTTAAAAAATAATAACTGGAGTTACAATATTTTATTGGCTGAAATTAAATGTTAAAATTTTCTTTGTGTTTCTGCATTATAGCTTCATTTACTGGTACGTAAAGAGAAACTTATTACCATTGTATTGTAAGGTTGTGAGATACTTCTTAATGATGCATTCCAAATTATCAAACTTTGTAATATTGCTCAGATTATAAATAGCTGCCTATGAACCGTGCAATGCAAATGTAACTCCAGTCAATTAAATGTCCGTAGTAATGGACAGCAGCAGTGCTAAGGATAAACCAAAAATAATTTAGTGGATCATTTCCTGCCACTCTTAACCGTCCTTTTGAATCTAGTATAAATTGTACTGTGGTACTTAACCTGATAAAGTAATAAGGTAAAATTCTAAACAACTTTAGCTTTTGAAGACTAGAAAAATATTTTACCATTTAGATTTGTTTTTCCATACTTTTTCCCTAGGGAGATTTAGATTTTGATATTGTAATTACTAATTGTATATTTGACTGCCAGATTTTCAAAATATAAAATAAGGTTACCTTATATCTTCTTAGTGAAAGGCTATAATTTAACTATAGTCCTTTCTGCTTTGGGAGTTCATTTGTATTTGCACACTGCTATTTGCTTTGAAAGCAGAACAATCATCAAACAACCAGAAAGCTTCCCTTTCATATGAAATGTAGAATTTTGAAAATTGATTCAAATAATTAATATAAGCCCAGGAAATTAGAACAATTGTCTACTAAAACTGATTTGTTGAGTTCAAGTTACATGTTATGAAATACAGGCATTTCCAATGCCAAATAGCTCAACAGAGATGTGTGTGTATGAACCTGTCAATATGGAATCATGGGATTAACAGAAGATATGGTGCAACTTTTTTCCAGTCCAAATCCTTTTTTTTATTTGCAAATGAGAAAATTGAGGTGTAGTGAAGAGAAGTGACTTGTCTAAGACCTAGCACATAGCCAAATTAGAAGGCAAGTATAGGATTAAAGCTAGGACCCTTGTCTCCCTCATCATCACAGGAATCTGTCTTAACAGCCCATGTAAAGCTCTCATATACATAACATGTTTAAGAAATTAATGAAAGTTCATTTTTGTGTTATTTAAACTTCATATAATATGCATTATGTTTTCCAAAACTTTTTTTGTGTATGGACTTTATATAATTTTTCATTTCATTGTTGAATGAAATATTTGTCACAGAATTTTTTTAGTGCTAGCCATTTGTTGTGATTTAAGTAATAAATTGATCAAAGTATATTTAAATTTTAAGCTTAAAAGTAAAGTCAGCAGTTAACTTATGTATTTTATTAAATACTGTTATTTTCATTAGCAGATATGTACATACATAGTGATCTCAAGTGTCCACATCAAAAGTAAAAAAATAGAATAGAGAGAAGTAAGAATACATGAAAGGTAAGCATAAAATGTAACACAGGATAATAGGTTCCAAATCATCAGTTCAGATTTTTAAAAACATATGGAATTATTATTAGAATTTATTGTCTCTTGAGTATATTGATTAATTTGTATACTATAACTATGTGAGTCAGTATCATTAGGAAGGACCTTGGAAACCCAAGAAAAAACTATGGTGGATATCCTATTGCTTCTGTAATATAGATATTTTGTTAATTATCATTACTTTATTTTAAGACTGTTTTAAGGATTGACATAATTGCGAAAATTGACATTTTCGCTAGAGCTCAATTTGTAATTGCAAAAAACTAGAAGCTTAAGTGTCTCACAATAATGAATGGTAAAATAAACTTCAGTATATTAATAAAACAGAATAATATGATGCAAGGAAGATTGATAAGTGTAAACAAATAATGAAAGAACTCAAGGGAATTTTGGAAGGGAAAAAACAAAGCAAAGCCAGAAGAACTGAGTCACCATAGCAAAAGAAACATAAATAAGAATGACATCTTATGGGTTGAATTTCATTTATTTAAATGTAAATAGTTACAAAGCAAGTTCATAAGATGTATTGATATTTAATTCTGCTTATTATAAATCAATATAAATACAAATACAACAAAATCTATAATGATCTTAAGGTCTTAAAAAAAGAAAATAGAGCACATCATGGAGAAATTTTAGAAAATGACATTACATTGATTAGATAGTTAGGGAGTGGGCTGATACATGACAACAGACTAAAAAAAATATTATGCTTTTCTGCTTGGAAAGACAAATTCAATTTAACAAGCATTAAGCACCTATTGTGCTAGGGCAGGGAATACAAAGACAAAATAAGAAATGGTCCCCACCCTCATGGAAATTACATTATATTGGAGGAGAGGTGTATATGCAATATTTACATACATAATTTGTGTCAGGACAGAACACTGACTAATAAGGGCTCAAGAAAGGTTTTATTAGGAGGTGACAAAATCTGCAAAAGGGCATGATATGATACATAATCTACATAGTAATTGTGTAAATTATGGGAACACAGATCATCAACCAGAATATCTGAACGAGGAAAAGTCCTTGAAGCTTACAGGCAAACTCAGGACAAATACATACATACTACTCACTATACAATGAGTAGTAAAATTTTGAAACTTATTAATTACCTCCTGAAGATATGATGCTTTCCCAAAATATAAATCAGTTTTTTCAAAGTTAGAGTTTATTCCTAGTTTTGAGGTTGACTTCAGGGAGGACATCCATGCTCTCAGAAAGAAAGTACTTTCTCTGGTGACACCAAAACATTGTCTCCTTGTGACCCACCTGGTGATTGCTGTTTCCATATTTAGCTAGGCTAGTCCTTAGACAACCACTGCATAGTATTTCATTGGCCCATACTTAAAGTCATTTCTACTTGGTAAATTTTACCAGAGCTTGCATTTACTTCTAAAGCTAAGGGCCAACTCCACACTGTAATGAGGCATCGAACCATTTTGTAACAAAAGGCATAAGTAATTACATGAACTTTATACAGAAATAGCTCTTTTCATAATGACATTTATTTAAATGGCAAGAACTTATTTGGCTCAGCTGTAAGTATTATAGGCTCTAAGGAACTTGAACTATCTAATTATTATTGAAGGCCTGACTCCACACTCTAACAATGCAGAAGAATTTAGTTTCTGTGATTTGTCACTTGTTCTACTTTATATTAGCACTGGGATATTCCAAAGCAAAATCCGACACAAGGACACAGTATAGGAAATTTGTTGTTCTTTTAAAATTTTAGCCATTTTTCACTTTTCTATAGGAGAAAGGACTAGTGAAAAATACTCTAATCTTGTATATCACATGTTGAAAAAGGCTCACAAGATTATTTTTATCCCTGTAGTCCAAAAGTAAATGGAAAGTGAACTTTTATAACAAAAATAGCTAACTGTCATCAGGATTAGGATGTTATGAAACAAGAACACTAACCACCCAGAAAGAATGGATAGGGCATCCCACAAATGATTCAGGTTCGAATCAATATTTTTGCATTTGGTGAAACTGGACTTATTGATGAGAACACTTTGTAGTGAAAGGTGTCAGCTATAGGCTTTGTAAACAGACAGCCACATGTCTCAAAGCTCATTAGTGACTGTCTGGTGACCCAAAGTCTGCCCTTAAAACAGAAGTGCTATGCAGCCATCATTAGCACATATGCCCTCACCATGGTGAATGCTGATGAGGAGAATGAAAAATTCTACAAGGATATGGACAGACTCATCACAGCAATACCATTATCTGTTGATTGTCCTGAAAAATTCATCACTTGAATTGACAGTAGTGCCAAAATATAGAGAAAACTAACTAGACTTCACAAGATTGGAAGGCTCAACAGTAATGGTCTCAGCAAGTGTGCCAAGCATTAACTTGTGATCATTTATGTTACTGTCTGTGTAAAAGGCATTGTGGATGCATGCACTCAAGATTTAGAGTTGAAATTCATTAATTATTTCTTAGTGTGACTGTTGCTTCTGAATGGAGGTTGAAATGGCCACAACTATGTTACTGAGTACTAGAATGACCATTGCATTAGATTCTAAACTTTCATTTTTAAAATACTCCTTATATTGCAAGGTTGGTATACAGCTTATTGAAGAAGTTCAACATTAAGTTTCTAAGGAATGAAGTCAACTACTGGACTAAATAAGTTCCCTAAATAGACTGTCAAGACTCGTGAGGTTAGGGATCATGTCTTAATCTAAACTTTCTATCTTCCCTCAGCACTTAGTGCCCTGGAATTTGTTTGTCCTTTGGGGCCAGAGGGTTGGAGTCTATTTCTCTGACTGTCAGATATTGGACTACCTGACTGAAGTATCTGTACTAATTCCTACTCCAGCAAGGTCATTCCCTCTGTGCATTTAGGTGTAGAGCATTTCTGTCCGCAGTTTACTCTGGCAGGATATTGGATATGGTTACTCTCTTGGCATCCTCTTGGTCTCCTGTTTTCATGTGGATATACCTCCACCACCACTACCACCATCACCACCACCACCACCACCCCCACCCTCACCTTGGACTGCTCAGGATCAGTCTTCCCAACTGATCCCCATGGTGTCTTTCCTTCAGCTCACTCAGCTTGTCTTTTGGCTTAATCAGTGTCCATTGTACATGTTTCCATTTGGATGTGTCATACATGTGTAGAATAAAACATTTAAGTTGAAATGCCAAATAGTTTACAACACTAATATCATATCATTAAGATTTTAAGGACATAAATCACATGAACAGAGATATAAGAAATAAATGGGTCAAGCCTATAACAGAAGGAAGGGAAGGAAAAAGAGCTGGTGATGGTAAGGAAAAGCCAAGGAGGCACTGAGTGCCAAAGGAGCTTCTAGATTGCCCTTTTTGTTTCCTCTCTTAATAAGCATTACAATATATTTTATAAATTTGGCTCCTACAACTTCCCATGGGACACCTGTATACAATATCATTATTCTTGAAGATTTTGTTCTCGTTTATAAAATAACCTTTTCTTGAGGTGACTCCTTACACTCTCTTTATTTCAATCACCTCTTAACTATGGCTCCTAGATGGGCCCAGCGTACTCAAGGTGAGGGTCCTCTGAATGGGAGGCAGGGTGGCAACGGCACATGTTTAGGAACAAAGTACTAGGTCAGTTCAGTTTGATCCTATAATCAAATTAATATCTATAGTTATAGAGTTGAGAATTTATTTAATAGTAGTTGGTATTTCCTTGATTCATACTGCTGTCATTATTAGGAAGGGGCAACGAGTGGTAAATGGAAAAGTTTAGACATATTAAGATATTGATTTTAAAAAAATAATACAACGATAATACCCTACTTTTATGGATGTGCCTTTATATGTGTGTATAATTTATTTAATTTATATTTGCAAACCACCTTCCTGTCAGTTGAATATATGGCATGTTTAATGGACACAAATATATCATGAATATGTAAGTGTGTGAAGATTTGGCATAATTGTGCAAATTTTTCATTGTTACCATTTTTCCACTCTAAATTTACTATTTTGTTGTTCCTGTAGAAACATTTCTTAATGATCTGTCTTTACATCAGTGTACCTAAAAAGCTTAATATTTCTTAATAAGATTGTATTCCTTAAAGTATTTCTGCTTCACAAGATTTCCTTAAATCAAATTAATAAGTAGGTTAGTGCTTTGTCTTGAAAATTCATAGTTTTTCTCTTTTTCTTTTAGATATGGAGTCTGGAGAGCGGTTAACATCCACGACGGCCTCTTCGACTGCACCTACTTCATCTTCTACATCTTCTCCACCTTCTGTAGCTTCAGCAGTCTCCAAAGGTGGCCTTTCCGCTGGAGCTGCTTCACTCAGCTCCACAATCAACACGTGTGGTGAATACTTTTCTTTAACTTTGTTTTGCAGGGTCATCTATTCAGGATCCTGTTTGGGAATATTTTATTGAATTCTTGGCATAAAATGGCATATAAGCATGATGAGTTTTCTTAAGAGTCTAGGTGTTAGCTTTAAACATGTTTCTGAAATGTAATAGTCATCACCAAAATCTTCTTGTTGCTACAGCTCACAAATGAATATGATGAGTCAATTTTATATTGATAAGAGACAAAAAACTATAAAGACCAAAATTTCCCAATTGCCAATAATAACTATTTATGGAATTAGAATTATGTTGAGAAACCTTTTTTCAGTTTTGGTTCACTATATGGAACTTGTAACACTCACGCACACATGCATCCTGCTTCCCATTATATACAGATGGAAGATTTTATGGCTATATGATCTTTTGGGCAAGGAGAAAAATTGAAGCAGATTTTGTAGGATAAAGCCATGACTACTTTAAAAAAAATTTGTTATTAAAATTATTTAGGAACTATTCAAATGAGGTAATATATTTAGGGGAAATTTTCTTTTTATGGATGCAAATGCAATGTTACCCTTAAATTCTTTCAAATGTCTTTGCATTAATTTATTGGTTATAGCGTATTCTGGTTTCCCATGCATTTGTGCGGAGCCTTAATCACTTTTATTTAATTATATCATTTTATATATGTACTTATTTATATAATTCTTTGAACTTTGAGTATAATAGTGAAAAATTACTGACTTTGAATTGATTTACATAAGCATTTACTTCAATAAATACTTTAGTTCTACATCTTAAATGCCAGACATCTCCACTTAGATATCCTTAAGGCTTCTTTAACAACATATTAAAACAAAAGTTGTTATCTTTTTCCTTTAACTGATCTTGCTCCCTACCTTCCATATTTCTGTGGAGGACACCACCATCCTTCCAGTCATCCAGGTTTACAACATAGGAATTATCCTCAACTGTTATATCGAGAGCACTTGTCATATCCAGTTGATTGCCAACTCTTGTTCTCAACATCTCTCAAATCCATCATCTTTTTTCTAGTAATACTATCACCACCATTGTTCACTCCTTCATCACCTCTAACATTGATTATTACAATCGTCTCCTAATAGTTTTTTCCAACTTCTTTTCCCTACTCTGTTCATTGTCTCTTCCACTTATCTGCAAAGTTGATTCTCCTAAACTACAGGCCTGAACGTATCATTCTCTTCCACTGGAAGCTTCTATAGCTCTCTATTGCCTTAGGATACAATACAAACACCTCTTTTTGGACTTTAAAGCCCTCTGCAATCCGGCAACTGCCTAGTTGATTACATGAGACTCGCCTTTTAGCACTCTACTTTCTAGCCAAACTGGCCTATATGAGGTTTTATATTCAAGATGTGATATCTCCCTTTTTTTATTTGATATATATCCTATTTTTTTTTACTTATCTGTGAATCTGTTGTGTCTCAACCCTGAACGAAATAATGAAATAGACCTTGTTCTTAAGGAGCTTACATCCTATCAAAATTATTTGTTTATTTTAAAGCTTCATTTCCATATCTCTCCAGGCTACCAGTTTAGGGGCTGTTCATCAGCCCAATCCCACTCTGAGTGGCACAGCAACTTTGATCTTCTCCAGCTCTGACCTGGGCTAGTTCACCATCCTTAGGCAACCTGGTAGACACCCTATTTCTGGAGACCCACCCTATTAAGGCCAAACTTAGTATGGACACTCAATGAGCTTAGTCCAGTGTTACTCAGAACTCCTGAGCGCAAGAGATCCTCCCCCTCCGCCTTCCCAGTAGCAGGGATTACAGGCGTGTACTACCATTCCTGGCTCTCTTGTGTAATCATTAAGAAAATTCAAGAAATACATGTCCTTTAATTTTATTTTTCTTTTGGAGCTGTTATTCCAAACCATGCGTAGTATCTCAGACCAACATATCAGTCAGTCCCCAAAACTAATCCCCAAAAAAGTAATGTATAAAATTACAACCATTTTTTGATTGATTTATAAGGGGAATGGAGGAAACTGATTTACTGGCTGCTTCACAGAACTCAGCCATCTTGATTTTTTTATTTCTAATGGCACAAGTAGCAAGGATATGGTAACAAAAATGGTGTTCAGATCCATGATTCTCAAGTGTCTTCACTCCCAGTGATGTCCCTAACTTTATTGTTGCTGAACCATTGACTGAAACTTTCCTTTCCCTACTTTCAAATTTAAAGTGGTTATCAGCTATATTTTGATATATTAAATTATTGATTTTTAGTGTTTCCTTTTATAAATCGGAGGAAAAGTATAATCACTTTAACTTGCCAGTTATTTCTGTAATATGTGATATCACTCCTGAAACAAATGTAGATTATTTCATTTGCATTTGCCAATAGTTCTAAATATCTAAATTCATGAATTTGTAATTTGTAATTGAAAATGGACTTCTTTATTTCAAACTTGGATTTATTTAGATGAGATTCCAAAGGATAAAAAAATGATTGTTTCATCCTTTGGGCAAACTACATATTTCTCCAGTTGATAATATTTAAAATGAAATATAGTAAAGTATGAATCCAATAAGAATAAAAGGAATTTAAAGCCACACAAAAATTAGCATAATAACTACCACCTCTCATTAAAGTCCATTATATGATAAAGCTAAATTCCACAAGTATATAAGAATGTGTGTATGTGTGTATGCATGCATATATACACACACACATATATATAAATTAAAAGGAAGTTTATATTTTTCCTTAATATTCTGGTGTTTGTATGTTTACTCTTTTAACTAGGATGAAATACTTTAAGTATTACTGCTGAAGTAGAAAGAATGCTACCTCTGGAGTACAAATCGTATTTCTATTTCTTACTCTTTATTTGGTCACGAGCAATTCACTTGTCACCTCTCTGGAACTGAGCTTTCTTATCTGTAGAATGAGGAGATTTGATTAGATTAACTTTAAGGTCCCTTCCAACTAACTCTAATAAATCTATGATTCTATAGTTCTGTTCTGTATAAGGTTTGAATCACAACTCACTTCCAAGAAGCTTTCCATTCCTGCCCCTATGCTTATCTGATTGTTCCTTTTCTGTCACATAAGAACTTAGAATAAGTTTTTCACATATGTGGCATATCTTCATATATTCCTTTGTAATTATACTCTAGTTGTACCTGTTTTCATTTCCCAAACTAGACTGTAAATTACTTGAGGCTGGACACTCGTTTTTTGCTTCTTTTATATCTCTAAAGCACCCTGTGCTCTGAATGGTTAATAATATTTAGTGAGTAATAGGTTAGTCAATGAAACAAAACATTTTCATTGAATTTTTCTCTTCGATGAAAAGAGCTTGTCAACAACAAATATTTTATCTTTTATAGGTTATTCCATGAATCTGATTTATTTCCATGTACATTGAAAGATTTACATCAGACCTTACCAGAACTTTTATACAAGGGAGGACAAATCACTTTTCTTTTTTAAGGCATGATGGTCTTATTTCTTTTGTGACCTGATGATTGCACTAAGGGCCCATAATCTTAGACATGTACTAATTATAATTGGCATTAGTGTTTATATCATGAAAATCATTGTATTACCAGTAACTGGGTTTGGAAAAAAGATTTGCAAGAAGGAAGATAGTGACTTGAATGTAGCAAGTCACTTGAAGCAATGTCAAAGAGGATTTTATTCTGATTAAGCAATATTTTTAATGCATTAGTCAAACCATAGAAGCTCAGAGGAAAACAAAATTCTTTTACTTGGGAGGTAAGAAGGAATACCTTTTGCTAATCCAAACATTTTATTATTAATTGTAAGTCATATAGTCCCACCAATATTTTATATCTGAGACTTTGAAATCTCAAAAATTAACAGGAGGGCATCAGCATGGAGGAGGGAGGAGTGAAGCAAATAGAAATAAAGGTAGTTTGATTAAGGTAAAAAAAATTGTTACTCTCATGAGCTAAGAGATTCACTACTTAAATAGTGAAAGTAACATTGACATCACATTTATATGACATTTTACAGTTTACAAAGTACTTTCCCCCCAACATCCCTGAGAGGTAGATAGTGTAAATTATTATTTTCCCTGTTTTACAGATTAGGAAATTGATCTCAGAGAAGTTAAGTGACTTGTCTAAGGTCACATGATTGTTGTTAGTGCTGGGACTCCAGCCCAAGTCTTCTGACTTCAAGTCCATGTAAGATAAGTACAAAATATATACAAAGTAATACAGTACAGATTGCCTTTGCATTTTGCCACACAGCCTTTCTGTTATTACCTAATATAATCATTGAAAGGTTCATGTGAAATCTTATGTCCTACTAAGCACATACATGTCTTTTATGACATGCCCCAAAGTATTTTCCAACCACTATTTCAGTATTTTCAGTGATAGGGAATTCACTATTTTGTGAGGCAACTCATTGATTTTTGGATTACTCTAATTGTTAGATCTTCCTCATACCGAGCCAAAAATCTGCCTCCCTGTAACTGCTACCCATTGTAATTCAAGTTTCCTCTATGGGATAAATCAATTCCTAATACTTTTTATGGCAATCTTTCAAATTCTTTATTCTCTATCTCATACTGGTTGCCTTCTTCCACATTTACTCCAGTCTTATAGTACCTCCACCCTCTAAAATGTGGCACCCAGAACAATATTAAGTGAATGGTCTCGATAACACAGAATACAGTACTTCCCTCTTTAGAGTACCATATATCCAATAATGCTTAAGGTTTAATATCTTTTTTGGAAGATTACTTCCCACTATTGACTCATATTGAAAATGTACCTAATTAAAATTTTGAGTCTTTTCAAAATACAATGCTTTTGAGCTACTTCCCCCCCCCAATTCTCTTATTTGTACAGTTAAATTTTTGAACCTAAATATAGAACTTTACATTAATTGCTATATAATTCCATTTCTTTAAGCTCATCTCTCATTATCTGTCTATTGAGGTAGTTTTGGAACTTAATCATATCTTAAAACCAATTTGCTTCCAAGATTCATGTCATTTGCAGATTTGATTAACATGCTACCTCTATTTGATTTTTTTAAATTGTTAAAAAAATAACACAAGACTTCGAACAAAACTCTAGAGATTGCCTCCCAAATTCACATAGATCCACATTCTTTAGCTAGGCTTGTTTCTATAGCCTCCATCCCTCTAACTTATGCTCAGGGATATTATGAGTGATTTTGTCATATACCTTTATGAATCCAGATATTCTTGGTCTGTAACACTTCCCTCATTTAGTAACTGTGTGACGATCTAGCTTGATGTGATCTATGTATATCAAATGATTAATATGATACTTTATTCAACTTTCTCTATAATTTAGAAGCCCATACTTGATTCTTTTTTTAGTAGATATTGTAATGGATTTAAGACTTGGCAAAACCATAATAGGCTTAGACCGTTTCCCTGAAAAATATCCTATCTTTATCAGTTGTTCTTGACATTATCACTGCCTGGCATGTACCTAATAAATGCTATTGCCTGGATGGCCTGTTTTTGAGAACAGTTTTCCATGTAGCCTAATGTCTTCACTGTACTTAAGTTTATTTTATATATTTGTAGCATAAAAATAAGTCAGAAGTGTCCAACTGAGTCAAGGGCTTTGTAGTAATTGATAGACAATATAAATATTTTGAAGGTTTTGGGTGGCTTGTTCAGTAATTTTGTAATTGATAATCACATTCCAGGGATATTCTTGCATACCATTTTGCTCCTCAGTCAATATGTTGTTTTCTTGTAAACATTTATAGTTTTTTTTAGTAATACAAGCTGTGAATGCTTCATATACATTACATAAGCACAAAAATGGCTTATGTTTGGAGAGACTGCTGATAGTAGATATTTTATGCCTTCTTGAAGAAAGATGGGAGCATCCTTGGATATCAGGGGAAGCTGGCAGAGTGCTTACTTTGTATTTCATGTCCTAAAGTAAAGAGTTTATACCAATAATTATAAATCTTTTCCAACCCCACTTACTGCCTTCCACTTTTGTAGAGGAATGACTGAAATGAATGAAAAAGCATTTAAGAACTTACTGGGCACAAAATACTATACTAAGCCCTGGGGATACAAACAGAAAAAGCCAGAGTTCCTGCTCTTAAGAAAAGCACATTGTCATAGACGAGATAATACATGTAGGAAGTTTCATTTGTCTTTGGGAGTATTCTTTGATAATGCAACCTTTCTTCCTATGATTCTTACTATGACCTTGTCTACTACTCATGCTGTAGTGTGCAGGTCCTGAAACATTCTTACACTTTCTGGAAAACATTGTGGGGAAAATGTGTTCATTTGTGATAGTTATAACAGATGCCAGCTTTTAAAAAGTACTCTGATTTGGTATAGTTATTCTGTTAGTTTGAGTAATGCCTTCAAATTCAACAAATGCTTTTCAGAATTCTAGGAAAAGTATGTCCATTGCCTTTGCAAAACTGTTTTGAGATATTGGTATCATTTTCTGTCATCCATTTTGTTGATAGGTAGAATTTCTCAAGGTTGCATTTCAATGCTCTTGGCTTCTTCAAATTTTGCCTCTTAAGTTTTTAGTGACTCCTCAGTTTCACCTCTTAATTTATTCTAGATTTGGGGGTTAAGTTATTTCATTTTTTTAGAATGTATTTCTATGACTTAATCATAATGTTGGCAACACTCATCATTTTGCTGATACAGCAATTAAATTATTTCTAATGATTGTCCTGAACTGGTCTGCTATATATTGTTGTGTGATGTGAATATGAGGCATTGACAAAAAGCAGTATGATGCCCTTACCTATAACTTCTAAAATATTGGAATTTTATTATGATTTCATGCTGGTGCATAATGAAAGTATTCATGCATTTTCACAGTTTGCCAACATTAGTGGTCTACATTACACTGAAACAATTCTAGGGAGTGAGGTATCAGTATTTTTTATTTGTTCTGGGGTGTATTATCTTCTCTTAATATCAGAACATGAAGCAGCATCACTCTTCTCCATGTTAAGCTTAAGAATCATAATGGTTCAGAATAGGATCAATCCGTAACCCTATTCTATTTTGTCTGTCCTTTAAGATTTTAAGGGCAGTTGCTTCACACAGCCCAATTTGTCAGTGTTTCAGGGTTCCTGTGAATCCTTTATTGATATTATAATTGTCTCAGGGCTCATAAAGTGCTCCATTATACGTTACTTTGGTTAGCATCCCCCTACTTTGTGTATGATGTTTGGACTTTGAGGGGGTTATTATTATTGTTATCATAAGCACAGTTATTATCACTTTGTATATATCTTTTAAAAATTGGAGCTCACCAAATGTGCCTTTTTTAAATTAAATTTTTGTTTTTATTGCAGCTGTGCTTTTGTGACCACATTGGTCTCTGTAAATAGCTCCCTCTTTTCTTCACTGGAAACATTTGAAATTTTGTCAATAGACTTCTCAAGTGCCTCCCATCTCTCTTGAGCCATTCTTTCCTTTTATCCTAGCAAGCCTATTTTTTAAACTTTTTTGAAAAGCACTTGCCTAAAGTCTAGTCTGCATCAAACTATTTGTTTACTTCCCAGTGGGATGAACTGGAGAGATTGACATCCTATACAATAATAGGCTTTTAAGTATAGTAGCTAGGGCTATCTTATTGTTTGATTACCATTCTTAAACCTTCCAAAGTGGTAAAATTTAATGAGTCTTGACTATGAACTCACCATTGTAGGGAGCAATCTTAGAAAATATATAAATTCATTTTATTGGGGGTGGAGGTTACAAGGGGTTGGTTGTAGTGTTGCAAAAAGGAAAAAGAGGAACATTGAAGTATTTAAATGAAAATTCATAATGGAGAACAGAAGGAACTTTATAAGTAAACACAGACAAAAAAGCAGCTTTGAAAGTAACATGATGAATCGATTGTGTACCTTTAAAAAACCAATTTGCGTGTAATATCAGATTCGCAGTTACATATGATTATCTTTTTTCCTGTTCTACTTTATGTGCAGAAGTGCTAATTTTTCTTTTTTTTTAAGTGCAGAATTAAAAAAGAAAACGTAATTTATTTTACCCACTTTAAAAAATTATGTGGTGTATTTGGAAATATCTACTTGCCAGTGTCAAAGGATTATAAGAATTACTAGTTCAAAGCTTTTTAGAAAAACCGTATTATAGTGTTTATAATTTCTGGCATAAAGAGTGAAATAGGCTTAATTTTTAGTGTTAGCATAAAATTGTTTTTTTAATATCATTTTGCACCTTTTTTTTTACTTTTAATTTTTTAAAAAAATAATTAAAGCCTGAACCTGGATTTATAAAAGGGAGGAGTACATCCAGTCATAGGGGATCACCTGTGCAAAGTCACAAAAGTTATAGATGAAATATCATGTAATAGTAGTAGCTGGTAGAAAGACGTTTTCACTACAGTTGAACATACAGGAAAGGTGGAGGGATGATGTTGACAATACCATCCACAAAAAATAGAGAAGTTTGGAGGAGGCTCCTTTTTTAGAGGAATTTGGAGGTTTCATTTTGATATGTTGAATTTGAGATGGATACAGGGCATCCAGCAGAGATGTGCAATAATCATTTTGCAATGTGGGAATGGAGTTCGGGAGGATAATTAGGGCTTATTTTTGTGGTATTTTGGTGTCCTGTTTTGCTTCCATATTATCAGTTACTCTTGAAGTTTGAAAAAAAAGTAGTTAAAGAAGATGGATTAGGTTCTCCCATTTATTTTATATCATCAATGTATTTATTTTATATCACAGTCATCAATTTCCACAAGGACTCATATTGGATAAAAAAGTATATTGGAAGTGTTAGACAGGAAGTTTCCCAGGAGACTGGTGGGAAAAGGGTGTAAGGTAACTTGCAGAGATCTCAGAGGTACCAGAAATGGTTTTCAACTGGCTGACTGGGCAGCTCAGAAGACTTCTTACTCAGAACAGTTGTTGGGCTAGGGGTGCAGATAGTACACTAACTCAAATCCCTCTGAAGATATTTCATAAGTTCTTCCTTTTTATACAATGTCCCATCTCTGATACATGAAAGATATATTTCATTTTTTCTAGTTTCTGCGATTCCAAGACAAGTGATTGGCTGAATAGGATGGGTAGGAATCAGGGGTTCATCTTTCTTGACTTTGCTTAGGGCTGTGACATGTATTATATAGAAGAATAAGAATGACAAAAGACTTCTTTACTTGAACTGAGCCTAGCCTAGTTTTTCCCCCCAAATAGTTTAGGAATGTAAGGCAGAACAGTGAAATCATATAGGTAAGTAGAAGGCAACATATACTGAAGAATTTTCCTTGTGTCTACCTTCTTGACTATTAGGTCAAGTCTTGGTTTAGTTCTAAAGGAAGAACAATATTGCCTTTAATTTAAAAAGTAACACTTTTTCCTCTTATATTCTGACATAGATAGGGGTCAGGGTAGGGAACTTTCACAAGAATTTCAAAAGTCAAGAGAGAAAGGCCTCAATTTACCTGTTCATGTATATATTCTCTAGCAAACAAACTCCACTCTTTTACTTTCACAGAAGGTTATCACTTTCACTTGCAAAAATCCTAAATAACAAACATATCCTTATATATGTTATTAACAAGCACATGGAATTAAAGGTATCAGACATTATGAGAAATAGTATAACCATTAAAATTTTATTGACCTGGCCACATAGAATCATATGGACACAAAGGACAATTGGATCCAGGCAGTGATGATATCACCAAGGGAGAGAATGTAAAGGAAAGAGAAGGCCCACAACATAGCCCTAGAAGATAGGAGCCAGATGATGATCCAACAAAGGAGACTGGTAAAGGTCAAGTAGGTGGAGCACCAGAGAGCATGTGGTGTTACCAAAGGTAGTCGATAGATCAGGAAGCTACAGAGAGGTCATGTAGTATGAAGTCAGAAACAAGGTTTTTGAATTCAGCAATCACAGGATTATTAATAACTTTAGAGAGAGCAGTTTCAATCAAGTGGTGGAGTTCAAGCCAGATTGCCAGAATTAACAAAAATATGGGAATACAAAGTAGAAATGGAGAGTTGATGATCTTTTCTAGGATTATCTGTGAAAGGCAGAAGATATATAAGATGATTGCATGAGGGAATGGCATGATTACAGGATTGTTGTATTTTTTTATATTGTTTAAAGATGGAGGAGACACATTCAACACTCTTCCTCCAGATTCCTGTCTATTCAACTCCTCTTTCTTCAGGGCCCTAACTTGATGCCACCTCTAAAGCTTTCCTAGATCACCAAAGTGAAAAATTATCTGTTCTTTCCTCATTTTTTCTTACAGTATTTTGTCCAAGTTTTTCTTTTTGAGCTTATTACATCCTAACTTGTATCATACTTATTTTATAGTACCTTTCATATACTTATAAATCCTTGAACATTATCTCTGTTCTCCAAAACAAGTGGGTGGGACTGGACCTGTGATTTCCTTGATATAAGTAACTCTCAGTGAGAAATTTCCCTCCATCAATTTAGATTTGTACTTATTTACCAACTTAGTCTTAGAGTCTTAAGGAGTTCCTTGTAGGCAACGTGCTTAGGATTCCACAGCCAGAGTGTGTCAGAGATAGATTTGAACCTAATCTTTCTGACTCTAAGCCCAGATTTCTATCCACTACCCTATTGCACTGCTCTAGTATGCCTTCCGCCAGTAGGCTCTTAATAATATTTATCCAATTGAAGTACATTTTTATAAAGGTCTTATTCAACTTATTAGTTTGTAAAGTCCTTGCAAGAAATGACTTGTTTTTCATCTTTGTATCATTAGTACCAAACACAATACTTAATCTTGTATAACATAGCGATATAGATTTAGAATTCCAGATCAAGGGCTATATTAGACATTTATTAAATAATAGATTGAATTCCCTATCTTCATTCTCATGATTATGTATATATGCTGAAAGGGATTGTTGGAATCTGTTTACAAATACGTGATCTTGTTAATGCCTAAACATTGTCTTAACAGTACTGATGGCAATTTCTTCATGCCTTCTCATTCCATGTGAATCTTGTCCATGTTGTCCTGTGAGTCTTCAATGGTGGCATCTACTCAATAAGAAGAGACATTTCTTCTAGATCTCTTGCTGTTAGATGGATACAAGTGGAGTACCCAAGTTATTCTATCAGTTATCACTCCCTCTGCTTGACTGGAACCATCTCTTTTTACGGTCATATATCTCTCTATTGTATGGCTCTTCTTTAAAACCTTTAACTGGTGCAATTTATTATTTACATTTTGCTGTAACCTACTTACAGCTAACACATCTCTTATGTGTTACCATAATAAATTTCAACACTCTAAATATATGTGTTTGAAGAGACTTACACAGAGTTTTCACGTCGACAGTGTCAAATATTCAGCAGTTCTTTATGTCTCCCTTGAAAGTTATTCTATCATTTCAGGCTAGTTATTCATTTGATAATATATTTGGATTTATATATCTCATGTATTTCTATAGAAGTTTTATAATTTGAATAAATGAGTGAATGAATAAAAAAGCATTTATTAAACACTTAAAGTGTGTCAGACACTATATTAAGGACTAGAGATAAAAAAAACAAATGGACAGTCTCTGTCCTTATGGAGATTACATTCTACTAGGGAAAATAACACAAATAGGAGTGGTGGCCAGGGAAGTGTGTCACAGAAATGGTAAGTGGACTCATAGGTCAGCACATTGACACCAAGGTCTTTCCTGTAATAGTAGTATGGATTTGGTTATTGTTCCCATAAGTAGTTAGGGGGTGGGGGATGGGTGAGAGAGAGGTGGGAGGCAACATACTTGGCAGCATGGCACGAAGATAGCCAGAGAACAACAGCATTATGGTGGGGCTGGGCTGTGATTATTATACTAAATACTAAACAATTAGAAGGGGCCAATTTCATTATGCCAGGTCGAAGTGGAAGCTGGAGCGTGGTATGAAAATAACTGGAGAATAGCACCAGTAATGTAGCTTGTCGAGGTTAGGCATGTTATGGCAAATGCTTGCTAGCCACAAGCCCAGTGCCCAAAGTAGACGCAGGATTGTTGGATTGAGTTGAGGTTTTGAGGCAAGTCAGAGAGTGGCATGAAGTTGGCTGAGAGTGGCCATAATGCATGTAAATCTAGCATATTCTGAAAACTTGAATGAATGAATAATACATTTCATATCAACATTTCCAGTTTTATTCATATACACACTTTCATGCTAATTAATAATTTAGCAAAGGTATTTTATCTAATGTTATAATGTAGTATAATTTGATGATATTTTCAGATCAGTAATTTTTCTTTCTCTTTAGTTAAGAATGTCCAACTGATAGAACTTGATACTTGAGAGCAATAATTGCTGGAGTAGCTAAATTGGGTCAGAAATTAGCTAAATTTTCAGTTTTGAGGTCTTATTTTTTTCAAGTATGTTTAGAAGATGGCCTGAGCCTGTGAAAATACATCTTGCTAGACATTTTATAGAAACAAAAGTAAGCAATATTTTCATTTGAAAAACATGCTTTTCTCTCATTAAAAAAAATCAGCACTTTGGAGTCTCTATCTATCTATATGATAAGCCCAACAGATATTGATTTTAAAAAGATTACTCAAATGACAGCTTGAGATTTTCATAGTACCCTGCTTATAGGATGACCTAAAAATCATTTTATCTGGAGTTTAAGAAGTTCATTTTAGATTTACTACCTTTTGTTCACTTTCTATTAGCTTTTGATTCTCCAGAAAGCATCATACTTTATCAGTTCAATATGCATTTGTATACGAGAAAGGCTTTTACCCTGCCCTATTGTTTAAAATATTTATAGGTGTCAAGTATGAGGCCAGTGATAGCAATATTAGGCAATAGTAGTAGTTTTGTGAGTTTTGAGACTGCCATCAGATTAGAGCTAATGTTCCATTGCAACTGCAGAAATTTGCTGTATAAATCTTTTAGTAACAGCCTATAATCCTTTTATTGTCTATTTCTGGGATATATATGTAGCATTATAGATTCATGTATATAAAGTTTATTTAAAATAAAGCACAGTATTTTTTTTTGGAAATTCAGTATGGCATAATAGAAATGTGGCCTCATACCCCGGAAGACAACCTGAATTCAAGTGATACCTCTGACACATACTGTGTGACCCTGGACAGGTCATTTTGTTTCTCAGTGCTGGAGACAACTCTCTAAAACTATAAATTGCAGAGATAGTGCTGATTTTCACTGGTTTTTTTTAATTATGTAAGAGATCTCTTACTGAAGAAGTCACAGATCCAGTCTCCAGCCTTAATTTTTTCCAGCACATCTAGAAGCTTATATATTTGTATTCTAAACTCTCCGTGGTAGTGATTTTTTACAGTTGTAAAATTATATTTAACATTAAATAAATAATGTTAATAAATCCATATTCTAGAGGATATTGTAGGAAATTGTTCTTGCAGCAGCAAGTTTCTTTTTTCCTTTTTAGCACTTCCCACTTTATATGGGATCTTTAACCCCTTTGTATGTGGTGCCAGTAATGGTTACCCTTGCACTTGGGAGTATCTTGCACCTTCTCTCCTTCTGTGGTTCCTGTGGCCAATGTTATGTTAACCGAAGGTGATATGTTTTTTAGGTTTCAGACTGAGTCAATGCTTACTTTGATTATTAGAATGGAACAATAGCACAGATAACTTAAAAATCACTTATTTTTTTTTAACTTTGGAAAGTACTTCAGGAATTAGGATTAATCCTGGAATTCACAACACTTTCAAAGAAAATAGTGAAATTATCCTGTTAATTTTCTGCCCTTCCAACTTGTTCATCCTGTTTCTTTGATTAACTCCTCTCCTACTCCACACTTCTGGGGGAATAGATTATATTCCCTCATATTCATCAAAGTTAACTTGTCTCTCCAAACCCTACTCACTCCTTCCCTCAAGACAAGCAAATATTTGCTTAGATTTGGAGAGCTTTTGATTTCACCAATCAAGTTGCTGATTTAAGAAGATAAATATTTTTTAAAATTTGGAAAGATGATGTGTTGCCAATGTTTGAAAAACATTGCAGTTGACTGCATTTTAAAGGCTATGGCTTGAAAATTAAGTGCTAAGTTCCCACTAGCCACTGAGCATTCTTGATTTGTTTAATAGGGCTGAAGATCATGAAAGTCATTTCTCTGTACTCATTCCTCTGTAGAAGAATCAGCTGACCTTCTATGAAGATCTCCCCCATCCTTAAAAATATTGTCACTTGACCGGTGAGCTAGTTGTCAACTATACCTCTTCTCCCTTTCATAGACAAACTGGCAATCTGCATTTCTAACCTTCACTTCTCAGGCCCTTAGCCTTCTGGCTTCTGGCATTATCACTGAAGGAAAAGTGCTCTCTTCAAAGTTCCTATTGATCATCCAATTGGCAACTCTAATGGACTTTTCTCAGTCCTTCTCCTTCTTAACTTATTTGTAGCACTTGAAATTATTTACATCTCCTCCAAGACAACTCTTTTCATGCCACTTTCCTTCTTAATTCTTCTTGTGCCTGTCTGAATACTCCCTCATTCTTTACTAGATCATCATCCATATTCTACCTTGTAGTTGTAGATTTATACCTTAAGTGTTGTTCCTGGGTCTCTTCTCTATAGAAGTCAGGGGTTTTTAATTTGGGATCTGTGGACTTTTAAAAAAAATGACAACTATTTTAATATAATGGGTTTCCTTTGTGATTCTATGTACTTTATTTTTGCATTTCAAAACGTTAAATCTGAGAAGGGATCCACAGGCTTTACCAGATTGTCAAATGGTCTATTAAACAAAAATTGTTAAGAACCCCTGTTGTATACCACATCAATTTTTAATCTCATGAGCTGTCATGGGTTCATTTATCAGCGTTATGGAGATTACTCCCTGAACTATATGCCTAGTCCAGTTCTCTTTCCTAATTTCCAATCCTGCATTATGGACTATCCACTGGACATTTCCAATTAGATGTATTAATAGACATCTCAAGCTCAACATTTAATGATAGCAAATATTTATATTATGCTTTAGGATTTGCAAAGTGCTTTGCATGTATTTTCTCATTTGATTCTTGCAGCATTCCTGGGAGGTAGATGTTATTATTAAACTCTTTTTACAGATAAGGAAACAGAAGCATAGAAAGGTTAAGTGACTTCCCTGTGGTTACACAGCTACATTTCTATCAATTCTTTGTTCTCTTTTTTGCGAGGTCATAGTTAACAGTTTGTCCTTTATTGGCCAAGGTACATCCCACTGAACTCTAGCCCATTGGGCCCCCACGAACTTGCTGTCAGGTTCTTGAATTTTATCAGGAATAGTATCCTAGCTATTTCCTTTCAAAGTTTCTGGGAGGACAATCTTTGCTTTCCTTACCTCTTGTTTCATTTGGATGATTAGCACTTTATGTATGCAGCCTAGGATTGTAATCCCAGGGTATAAGGCAGCCTTGGACATTGTCCAAACTATTGTCACCCATCAGTGACAAATTGTAGAACTGTTCAAGTACTTTTGGGGTAGGGCAGTGAAGGTACACTGCCTTCCTTGCTAAGTGAAAGCAAATTGTTCCTGGCTCTTCTCTCTGAGTGGCAGTTAAAAAAAAAGAAAAAGAAAAAGAAAAATGCATTTGCTAAGTCCATGACTACATACCACTCTCCTTGTTTAGTGTACATCCTTTCATTATCGATTACTACATTGGGGGTGACAGGGACAACCCAAGGCTGCGCCTTATTTAATTTCCTATAGTCAGCAGTCAGATGTCAGATGCCATTGGCTTTCTTGACCAGCCAATCAGGACTGTTATAGTTGGAGTAGTGGTTTATGGAATTCTTTCCTACTCCAGTTCTAATATTAGGGCAGTGATATCCTTTCTCCCCTCAGTGTTTGGTGCTGTGTGATGATTCAAGCACATTGGAGAATGGGGGGGGGCACTAATAGATGGGAAACCATAATCTTCCTAATTACTGCAATGATGGCCAATAATCTCAGAGCTGTGTAGGAGTGAGGCCATTCCTGACAACAGGTTGGCATGATCAAATGTGATAGTAAATAATCTCTATTAGGCATTTATCAGTAAGGGAAGTGATAACTGTCTGTGATGTGGGCAAAAGGACCCTCAGAGAGGCTGGCTACATATACAGTTCAAATACTTCAGACAGATGGTCTACCTCCAAACCCATGCAGGGGAAAGAAGGAAGGACACAAGCACTTATTAAGGACCTGTAGTGTACTAAGTTCTTTACAAATATTGTCATATTTGATCCTCACAGGTGCTGCTTCTATCCCTACTTTTCAGTTGAGGAGAAACTGAGACAAATGATGGTTAAGTGACTTGCCCAGGGTCACACAGCTATGTGTGTGAGGCCAAATTTGAGCTCAGGTCTTCCTGACTCAAGGCCTAGCTCTGTCCACCCCACCGGGGAACTACTTATGCCTTGAAATATGCAATCCTGTCCCAAAGAGAATCCCTCCTACAAACCACTTTATCTTAATTGTACTTTATGGAGGATCCCCACTTATTAAGTGCTCTAAGTTTTGTGAAGCCCTTTCCTCGACAATTCTATGTGGCGGTAGTTTGCCAGTCATTATCCCCATTTTACAAATTAGGGAGCTGAGGTTTAAAGATTGGAACTTAGCTCTTTTACATCCTTTCAGGAAAAAATGGACCATATTCAGTGCAGTACCTAACATTCTACGTATTTCTAAATATGGTAAAAAGTGGAGGCTAGCAAACAATATAAAACCTATATGTTTTACCTGATTCTTCCCTCTCCAGAAAACATTGTATTTCTGATTTATTTAGGTTTTTAAATACATTTTTATTTAAAGTTTTATAAAATGTAAAGCTCAAAAAGTTACTCTAATATTAAAACCACATGGATATAAAGATGTTATTAGGAAGAAATGATTTTGATACTTTTGACTGGGGTCTTTTCCAAGTCCTTCATTGTCTAGAAAATCAGTCAGCCAATTAGCATTTATTAAGTGCCTACCATGTGCCAGGTCCTGTGCTAAAAGCTGGGCATGAAGAAGCAAAAGGGTAGTCCCTATTTCAAGGAGTTCAGTCATCTAGAGAGACAACTATGTACAGACAAGCTACATATGGATAAATTGTATAGAATCAACAGAGGGAAGGCAGGAGTGTTAAGAGGAATGAGCAAAGCCTTCCTGTAGAAGGTAGGATTTTAGCAGCTACTTGACAGGAAGCCAGAGAATCCAGGGAGCTAAAATGAGGAGGGAGAAAGTTCTAGGCATAGAGGATAGCCAGTGACAATGCCCCTAGGTTGGAGATGTGAAGAATAGCCAAGGAGGCTAATGTCACTGGGTCACAATGTATCCATTGTATTTCTTAAATAAGCAAATATGTTTAAATGTTGAAATTTTAATACTTCAATATTTTAAACATCACTTGAATTTATAGCCATTGTAGTGTTCACTTTGGTTATTATACTTAATGATCACAAATATTAATTAAATTATTCCTGTGACCTTTATTTGGATGTGCTACTATTTCCCACACTTTTCAGCTTGCTAAATACTGGAGGCAAATTTTACAGTGTTATGAAATTGTAGTGCATACAGTTTGAAAGTGCTTGGGATTAATGTTTGAAGACATGTTGCAACAAGCTTATGTAGAGCATCCCTGGCACTTAAATACTTGTATGTTCTACGAAATGACTTTTTGACTGTTTTGGACTTTTCCTGATTGATAAAGGACTTTGTTAATTAATGCTTCATATTTAAGACATTAGCTGAGTATTCTTTATAGTTCTTGTGAAAAGCCTTATAATATTGCAAATGAAGTTCATTAATATTAATAAAGGCATTTGCAGTTATCCTGTCTTGTTACTAAGACACCAGTACTATAGAAACGGATGCTGGCCTTTTGGGTAATGCTTTCAATCATTTATCTATGTGTTGGCTAGTAGAATTTAAAAGAGCTTTGCTCAACAATATTCAGCCTCTTTATATTGTAATTCAAGAGTCCTAGATAGTGAAGTTTTGTATTATTTTTTCATTACGCAAAATGTGCAAACTCAGTGTGCTAAATTTAAATAGAATTGAAAACTAAAATGAACACATTATGTAATAGTAGTTGAACTGTATTTGGATGTTAGTATCTGTTGAAAAGGAAATATTGTCTCCCCAAAATAGTTTTGATTTATATTGAGGTCTGTTGTCATATTGCTAGTTCTTATTTTTAACAATTGGTGGATGTTTACACCTAAGTTTACTTCAACCATTTTTTTTAAAGTAGAATTTGGGATTTGGAGTAATTTGACATTAGGTCAATTAAACATTTAATGAAAATTCTACTTCCCTGGCAAGCCTTCAATTTATAGACATTCATCTAAATTAATGGTAGTGTATTTTTGATGATGGGTTATTACAAAGTATTTTCTTTCCCCTAACAGAATGATACTACTACTCTCCATTCATAGGAGATACTTTCTTTTTTTGGTTTTTTTTTTTTTTAGGCAATTGGGGTTAAGTGACTTGCCCAGGGTCACACAGCTAGTTAAGTGTCTAGTGTTTGATCTGAGGCTGGATTTGAACTCAGGTCCTCCTGACTTCAGGGCCAGTGCTCTATCCACTGCGCCACCTAGCTGCCCCCAGATACTTTCTTTATTTAGGGTAAGGACTCTTCTTGTAAATAGTAGAATAGATTTTTAAGCCAGTTAGTTGGCCAAAGTTAAGGATCTAGGCTCTGGCTCTGACCATTAAATCATGTTGTTGTTGTTGTTGTTTTAAAATCAGAACAAAATGGCCTCATTGCACCCTGCTTAAATGCTACAGCCTTGGTCTCATAGAATTGCATATTCAGAGCTCAAAGGGACTTCAAGGACGTATAGCCCAACCCCCTCATTCTACAAAGGAGGAATTGGAAGGCACAGAGGTTAAGTGACTTGCCACTGGTCATATAGAAAGTGGCGGAGTCAGGATTCGAACCTAAGTCTTTTGACCCCCGTATCCAATATTCTTTCCACTGTGCCATGTGGACTTCTTGAAATTATCCAGACTCAAAAGATTTTTAGTAAATCTAATGAATTGCTGTTAAATTTTGAGCAGAAAAAAATGAGGTATTGAATTATCAAAAATTGTCAATAAATTGAATTATCAAAAAGTATTAAAAAAATCCTATAAATAAAGCAAGACACCTGACCATTTTAACTTTTAAAATATGTTCACATTGGAGCCAGAAATGAAACTAAAAAACTACTGTTTTAATATTAAAGCAAGTAGTAAGTCTTGAATAACCTCTGCTGACTATGCAAATAACAGTTAACTAAGAGATCTGTTATTTGACCAACCCTGGTTGATGAGATTGCAATGCAACTTAAGATTTTTAAAGTTGCTAAACAAATTGCTGTCCCACAGATTTTTTTAAGCTCTGTTTAGAATATGTGAATAAATCAACATTTGAAAAAAGTTTGCTGGACATAATTTCAGAGTTTGACTTTATTTTATCAGAAGGATTCAAAGAAATCTAAGGCAATTTACTTATAGCTTCCACTGTGCAAGATATTGTTCACTTTTGGAAGACTACTTGCTGATGATCAAATAAAAGTGTGAAAATTTATGATATACCACTCAAAAGGCATCATTGAATAGCAGATAGAACTTTGGAATTGGAGTCAGAAGAACCAGTTTCCAAGCCACTTTTGTTACTTACTTGATGTATGAAGTTGGTCAACTCATACAGTCTCCCAGCCTGTTTCCCCATCTGCAGTATGGCAATGAAAATGTCTTTCCTGCCTGTCCTGAGAGGTTGTTATGAAACAAAGCACTACACAAATTTATGCTACTGAAATTATGTTCCCATATGATTGGTTATTCCCACTGCAAAAAGAGCTGTATGTCTTAATCTGTACCCTGAGTCTGTCATATCTCTGTCAATAGGTGGTAACATATTCATCATAAGACATTTATAAGGGTGATTGGTCATTGCTTTGATCACATTTCCTAAGTCTTTAAAAATTGTCTTTACAATTTTGTTATGTATAAATTGTGCTCCAGGTTCTTCTCACTTCCTTTTGCATCACTTCATACATGTCTTTCCAGGTTTCTCTGGAACCATTCCTTTCATCATTTCTTATAGTTCTCACATACAGATGCCATAACTTGTTCAGCCATTCCCTACTTGATGGGTACTTCCTCAGTTTCCAATTCTTTGCCAGCACATAAAGTTGCTATAAATATTTTTACATATGAGTCTTTTTCCTCTTTCTTTGATCTCTTTGGGTAATAAACCTAGTATCACTGGGTCAAAAGGTATATACTGTTTAATGGCCTTTTAGGGCATAGTTCCAATTTGCTTTCCAGAATAACTGGACCAATGCACAGCCCCTTGAAAAGTGCATTAATGTACCTACTTTCCCACAGCTCCTCTAGCATTTATCATTTTCCTTTTTTGTCAACACATGAGACCATAGAAAGAGGGAGGAAAGTCCTTTTTTCTTTTTCTACATGCCCTCTTATGGGCTCATCAATTCTTATGAGTCCATTTGTCATCAATATTAATAATAATTATTACTATTACCAGTATTTATATAGTGCTTACTATGTACCATGCACTGTGCTAAGCACTTTGCCATTGTTATCTCATGTGGTCCTCACGACTACCCTGGGAGGTAAGTACTATTATTATTCCTTTTTTATAGAGAAGGGAACTGAAGCAAACAGAAGCTAAGTGACTTGGCCAGAGTCACACAGCTAGTCATTGTCTGAGGTCAGTTTTGAACACAGGTCTTCCTGACTCTAGGCCTACTGCTTTATTCACTGTACCACTGAGCTGTGTACTCCCACTCTTTCCTCTCCTCTCCTCAAATCATCAGACTCAAAATGTCCAAGACCAAACTAAACTTCCCACTTAGATCAGCCTCTTTTCCCATCAGGAGTCCTACCATTTACTCAGTTACCCAGATTTATAATGTCAGACCTATTCTTAACTATTCCCCCTTTCTTACCACTCTCATATGTGATCAGTTGCCAAGTTGTTGGTTTTTTTTTTCCATTCTACCACCATAATGTCTCTTACATATTCATTCCCTTTTCTGCACTCACAATCCCCACCCAAATTCAGGACTTCATTATCACTCACTTGGATTATTTTAATAGCCTCATTACTGGTTTTCTGACTTCTAGTACTTTTGTTCTCCAAATGATCATCAATGCAAGACCAAAATAATCTTCCTAATGATTAAGTCTGATAATGGTATTCTCTTACTTTAAAAACCCTTCATTGGCTTCCTGTTGGCTCTAGAATAAATTACAAACTCCTCAGGTAATTAGAACAACAAGAAGATAGCTAGCTAGCTAACTAGATAATAAATAGCAACAACTGGCCTTTATGCAGCACTGTAAGGTTTGCAAAATGCTTTATAAATATTATCTCATTCTGGGGGGGGAGGGTCACAATAATCCTATGAAAAAAGTACTGTTATCTTCCCCCCCCCTTTTTTTAATAGATGGAGAAACTGAAGGAGATAGAGGTTAAGTGACTTATCCAGGGTTACACTGTAATAACTATGTGAGGCCACCCTTGAACTCAGGTCTTCTGACTACAAGTCCAGTGCCCTATCTAGTGTCTTCCCTCTGCTGGTTATTTCCTATTTATCCTATATATAGCTTGCTTTGTGTATATTTGTTAGCATGTTGTTTTCCCCCATCAGATTGTAAACTCCTTGAAGGCAGGGGCTATCTTTACCTCTTTTTGTATCCCTAGCACTTAATGCTGTGCCTGGAACCTAGTAGGTGCTAAGTAAATGTTGATTGATTGCCTATCCTATTGGGCCAACTAGCTGCCCCTTAGGAAGCTTTGAAGGTTCTCCACAATCTGGCACTTAACTTTTATTTCACTTTGCTCTCTTTCATGTGTTCTACCTTCTTGCCAAACTGGAATGCTAGCTTATTCCTAGAGGCAACATTATACAAGGAAGAGCACTAGATTTGGCATCAGAGGGCCTGGCTTCAAATCCTACATCTGTTCCTCAGAGTCCTGTGGGACAATAAACTAGTCATTTAACCTCTCCAGGCATCAGGTTACTCATTTGAAAAATGAGGGTACTGAGCTGGCTAGCATCTGAGGTCCCTTTCAGATCTTAATCTATGTCCCAATGATCTTGCAAAATTCCACCTCTTACCTACAAATATAACAAATGCCTGGAATGCATTTCCACCCCACAGAATCAGCGCAAGTACCACTTTCTCTTACAATGTGCCCCAGTCACCTGGTTGTTAATGTATTCTCTGTCTCTCTCCAGGTTACTTTGAATCTGCTTAAGATGTACTTACCCAACAGAATATAAGCTCCTCAAAAGCAGAGATTTTAATTTTTGTCTTTGTGTCTCTTACACCTTTACACTGTTGCTTGCATTTAGATCACCACTCTATTTTGTAGATTTGAAAATAGCTGTTAATATAAATGTTTTTTTAAAAAGTTGGAAATAAGATAAACCTTTGATTTCAGGATGGTTCAACAATTTTGTATTAAAACCAGAAGATTTTTTTCCCTTAATTGTTACTACCACATCAGAAACTCAAGTGACAGAAGCATAAATGAATTTAAGTAGCCCTTCTATCCTATCTTGAATTTTAATAAGTAAAAATGTCACAGATCTCTTATAAAATCATTGTTGAAAAAGTAATTTTCCTTTCATTTGAGTGTGATCCTGGCTTAAAGAAGAAAGGAGCTAAATAACTTTTGCACTATCATAAATAAGAATTATATTTGGGGACCTAGCAGGCATGTGAATTGAGTTTAAAAGATAATAAATCTGACATTAGATCTAATGAGTGTTTTCTTGTCCTCCTAAAGAGATAATTATATTGTCTGATTGATAGAAATGTTTGACCCATTGTGTTTTAGTTTTAATGTTTGTTGAGTTTGATCTAACACATATGTGCAACTTCATTATAGAATACAAAGTAAGAAAAGTAAATGTAATTCTGTACATATGCATTCATATTCCCTTGAGATGTAGCAATAAAACTCACTTTATAATAGCTCTTCAAACTAAAAATAAGGATGAGTGTTCAGCTGTTGTTAGTGGAGTAGCTGCTGGATAGTATGTTTGTGGTTCTTGGTTTTAAAACAAACCTAGTAAAAAGGTATCTTTCATCTCTGATGGGTATCTTGACTAGATAAATTCTCATGCTGACACATGTATTTATTTTTAATGATTTATTTCTTACATTTTTCTTTTTAGCAATATTATATTTTAATTATATTATAGTAAAGAAAACTGTTTCTAGATTTTTATCAATGGGGTTATTTTTTTTTTACCAAAATTTGATTTGTACTCAGCATCTGTAATCTAGTCCTAAATAATGCTATCTGTTGTACAGATCTATCACAGTCTGCAGGAGGAACTTCTTAAAGGATTTTCCAACAAATAGAGTAGCATTTTACGGCATTCGTGGAATAATTGTAATTACCTTACCTGTCTGATATACTCACTTTATGAGGCTGAATCCTGGTGCTGAATGGAATAAAAACACATACTGAATTAGGTTACCTTCCTGTAGGGACAAGCAAGTTTTCTCCCTTAAATAAACTTTCACTAATTCCATCAAGGGACAAAAAATTACCTAAGTGAATGGTTCATCACTTTAAATTAAAAAACTGCAAGTGTATTAGTTTTCTTGGTTATTCCTTAAGATGTATCAGGCAAGAAACTAAGAAACTCTTTTTCCTAATTCTATGTATTTTTATTAGTATGGAGACCAATAGCTCATACCATTATTTAGTAAAGGGAGAGTATTTAAGGAGGATGTACAAAAAATATGAAGTTATTTTACAAATAGCAAGTAGATAGTAGGCAGGTTAACAATTCTTATAGCATTGATTTATAACGGTAATCATTGTGCTTTATATATGTATGACACTTGATACTTAAAAAACCCAGTTTTCACATTATATCTCATGTAAGCTCTGGGCTTGATCTCCCAACTCACACTCTGACTAATAATTGAGGTCCCCCTGATCAAGACTACTGCTCCCATCAGGTGTTAGAAGTGCCATCTCTACTACTATTCATCTTAGAACCCAATCCTATGTATTCTGTCTATGTAATCTAACCAATGATTAGTGCCCTAGTATCAACTGACCAGTTATCACCTCCTCAGTATCATCTAACAGCAATTATTGCATTAACACAAATCAACTGTTTTCTCTCCTCATTATGAGCTAACCTCAATTTGATTTTAGAAAGGAGTATGTCTTTCTTTCCATCAGATGTATCTATACCACTTGAATAAGTCATGGTAGTAGCAGAGGTAAAGTCACATCTTATGTTTCTCCATCTCCAGGCCTTTGAGTTTCTTCCAGTCCACATATACATTCAGGAATCCCTGAAACTATGTTCTAGAACTTTCAAATTTAGGATCACACATCCCTCCCTCTAGGAGGCTGGCCTTGTGGCTCCATGACAAAGTGATTGAGAGAGCTTGTGACACTGCTTTTCACTGCTATTTATGGTTCCCAGAGGTGAGGTGGAACAGCAGCCTTCTCCCAAGTTTGATCTATCTCTGCTGCTCTCTGCATTTAGCTCTTTCAGGATCTTCTGTGGTGGTGATGAGGAGACAATTGTAGAATTTGTCCCTTTCTTTTTTAGGTCTGACATAATAGGATAGCTGTGACCAGGGATGTCCTGGTAAATATTTAACAATTGGCTATCAAAAAATTAAAAAAAAAAAACCTGTGCACATGACATAACTTTTATGTTTAATGTGCATAATTAACATTTTTTCTATCACTTTCTTCCATCTAGACAATCAGCCAAATAATAAATCAGTCCCTAATTTGTAACATTTGATGATTTCTGAGGTGTAAGTGCTCATACTGAAAATTTAACAGTTGACTCTTACAAGCCAGTTTGAGTTGTCTTTAGTATATAACTAGCTGTGACTCATAGTTTCCTGATCCAGCTAAATCATAGCTAATATATATCCACAATGTTCAGGCCCATCAATACATTTCTAATTGCTGACACTTAAAGACATGCCGTTAGAAAGGGCCAGTGAGCATGTCCATAACCTCCATGTTTCTAAACAAAATCTCACCTCCCTCTAAACTCCACAGATTCTTATCCTGATTATAAAAAAAAATATAGAGGGTAGGTGAAGCAAAGAGAAGCTAATTCTTAAATCACTTTATATGTTAATGGTGACATACTCCCTTTTAGCTGTATAATTTCTTGTACTTAAAGCATGTGATTAGTTTTTGCTGATTTAAATCGATTCATCCTGTTTATGGTAGGAAAATCATGAGTTCTTGTATCAAAGGACCTGGGTTCAAATCCCTCCTCTGATGCTTATTTCCTGTTACCTTGGAAAAATGGATCAGTTTCTCTTTGCCTTAGTCTCTTCTTTCTGAAATGAAGGGATTGGACCACTAGCCTTTGTGGTCCCTTCAAGGTTGAGATCTTTGATCTTATGATCCTTAAAAGGATGAGAAGATTAGAAGAGTTTCAGTAGTCCATGGAACCTGATAACCAGGTTCTGAAGTGTTGTTTTCTAATTCCAGTGGCAAGCACGAATACTTCTTTCTTTGGGGAGTTCTTCATAACTCCTAGAATTGTTAAGAATTTTTTGGTCTTTTCCTCAATATATCAGAAGCAAGTTGTACACTTCATATTTTAAAGATAGAAACTTGATTTGCCTCCTTTCTTCTCGACACTCAGCTTTTGTGTACTGCTGAGAAAAATGCCATGTGGTGAACATGAGATTCTCTTAGATCTATTGAACCATGGATGAGGAGGTTGGGGACTCTTTGACTATGGATTCCAGGATTATGAATTGATGACCTGTGTCACCAATTTCCATCCTGGGTCAGTGTATTTATACTCCAAATCTATATTCCTTTGAGAGCATGACCATAATGATTTTTCCTTATGACGAAAAATGTATTAATACTCTGGAATAAATTTATTATGAGAAAACAGGTTTTGAACTTATTCAGGCCATTGAATTTCATTAGCAAGAACTATTTCCCCAAATTAAACATCTTCTCAGGTCTCAAAGCACCAAAAATAAGAAAAAATGTAACATCCATTTTTATTAATTCTTTTTAGGATATTATTTCATGTGTTTAGAAACACTTTGTTTTCTCTAGTCTTTTAATAACTGAAATGCAATAGAAAAATGTAAACTATATTTTGGAAACAGTAAAATCATAACATTTATCCAAACATGAGGGTTGAAATCACATAAACAACATCTGTTTTGGTAGTACAATTTTAAGTGTTTTTTTTTTCCCCCTCAGGACATTTATTCAGAGCAGCTGGGGATCAACCGTTTAACCTGTCCACAGTGTCGAGTGCCTTCCCAATGGTCAGCCACCCAGTCTTTGGTCTACATACAGCCAGCTCAGGGCATTCAGAATTTGGTGGTTTGGGGACACTTGGTACCCCTACAGCCTTAGCAGCACATCCCCAACTAGCACCTTTTCCAGGTAAACATCTGTTACAAAGAGTATTCAACTAAAGAAGGAACAATTGAAATGTCCTAGTCCTAATAGGCATTTGATTAATAATTATTTTTATCAAGAAGTCAAAGAAAGAAAGATTAGACTAACACTTGGTGTGCTGGGGGGAAAAGTGTCTATCTTTTGGCAGTAAACAGTATGTAGAATATGCCTGATTCCTATCTTTCATGTTCAGGAGCAGGAAACAGGCCCCTTCAGTGGCTACTGAAGTGGTTAAAACTAGAGAAATACACAGTTGTACTAAAAGACTGGGAATAAGCCAAGCTGACATAGGTTGTGTGCTTTTTTTTTCTTTGTTTGTTTTTCATTTAAAAGTACTCCATTTAAAAAATATGGATTTTTCTAAATGCTTTAGCTGGAAGCCAAAGCCCAATTCTCATAATGAATATATTTTTCTCTTTGGGGCACTTATTTCTTTTATGTTTAGGAAAGAAGATTATTTGCCTCTTGGGTCTATTCTAACTCTGAAAGTCTCTAGCTCTGACTAGATTTTTCTGAGATTGGCTTGATTGAATCTATACCTCTCTTCACCTGTTTTGCTTGCATCTGTGCTATTCCAAAGTGCTTAACAAAATTTCATTGCAGGAATACATTATTTTTCCAGTTTGGAGAGCTGTTATTTCTTGTAATTTACTTGTACTTTTCTTTTTTTATCCTTTCAAATCCAAACCATGTTGTTCTAATGAGCATATAACCTCTCTGGGCTTTAGTTTCCTCATTTGCAAAATGAGGTTAGATGAAATGACCTCTGAGTTTTCTTCCCATTCTATATCTGTGATCCTATGTTTTAATCAAAATTTTATAGGTATGAGTTGGATTTTGTGTGCACAAGGCTGTCTGAATTTTATTCTAGCTCTTCCACCAATGTTTGTTCCTTCTCATAGGGATGATTTATAAACTGTCAACTGTTTTAATCTTAGGAAAGAAATACCTCTCTCAAAACATACATGAAGGACAGAGGGTTGAAATGTGTGTTTCCTACTCTTTTCTGCGATGAATCAAGATTGTTTCACTCCAGAATGCTAGATTTTAGAATTTGATGTAAAAAATCACTTTGGAAAATTAGAATTAATAAAAATTAAGATCTGCCAATAACACTGCATTTATCTTACAAGACCCTTCCCAAAAAATCAAGATAGTAGTAGTGAAAGTATTTGAAATCTTAAATTTGTTATTTGACTTGATTAATGGCCAGGTTTTCATTTTGGGCATGACATCAGCATGCCTAAACCTTAGTGTTCTCTCGGTACTATTAAAATCATAACCTTTGTAGTAGAATTATGCTTATTGTATCCATCATAAGATTTTCCTTGCCCTGTGATTTTAGGATGATATTTCTTGAGCACAATTTCAAGAACTTTCTAGAATACTCTCCTATCAAATGGTCTATCACTTTTTAGACCCCGTGTCACATTAAAGATTTGTTGTAGTGATTTAAAATAAATAAGATTAGGCTGATGTGAGAAGTTAGCCAAAATGTCCCACTTTTGAAAAATTTTTAACAGGTGAGGGTAAACAGTGTCAAAATACAAACAAGAAATTTTTAGGAAGTTTAAATGGAAACAGTTAATTTTCAAGTGGACTTTTTCTAACATTGTGCTCCATGTTAGTGATTACTACCAAAGTTAACAGTGAAATTATACTGATGCTGCCCATGTACATAGTTTAAAATCTATTAGCAAGTTTATTCTTGAAATATTTATTGTATGTAGTTATTACTTTATTAGTAGACTATTTTGTGATAGTTTTAAAAGTTCCTTCACTTCCCATGTTTCATGTGAAAATTTCAACAAAATGATTGACTTGAATATATTTCACACAATATATAATGGAGGAATTTTTCTAGGGATCTATATAATTTTTTAAACATGAATATTACTATGGGTTATATCTTGAGAGCTTTGTTATTAGGTAAAACAAATTTTCACCATCAAGTGGTATCAACTTAAACCAATGTTTGTTGGATATATATCTTTCTTTGCTTTTACTTATCTCTTCTTGGCATAATGTAACATCAACATTTGGATTTGCCAAATTTTCTTTTTTATTATTCCTTTGGCTTTTCTTGTATTTAAATTACTTAAGTCCTACTAGAAATTTCAAATTCAACACCAAAGTTATGGTAGTGATATTGGTGCTGCTGCTGCTGCTGATGATGACATATGTATGTGTGTGTATGTGTGTATATATATATTTTTTTTCTAGAGTGGTCTTTTATGTTTTGTATTTAAACTCTATTCACTAAGTGATTTCTGTAAAGTTAATTCTTCCTCATCAGCTGTTTTGAGCCTAATTTTAAATACATAATTCATAGTCCAAAATAATTTGTTAAAAACAAGCTCTCACCTTCAAGAAATAAGAAAGAGACAGAAGTAGAAATATTTAATTCAACACTATTTCATAGGGAAGGTTAACTGGTAAAATACAATTGCCACATCCGTGGCCAAAAGAACTCTAGAGTGACCTCATCCAGGAGATACTGAATCTGGCTAAGCCAGGAGACATGGAAGCCCAGGGTAACACTGGATTTAGAGTACAATCTCATTTGCAAAACATTTTAAAGAAGGATGTCAGAAGACTGTGAGCAATATCATCTCACAAAATGGCCAAAAGCAGTTAAGAAAATGAACCTGCAGAACAGTTGTTATGAGATCCAGTCAGGCCAAATTATCTTAAGAATTTATAGCTGAAACCTATAAGATCATAAGAAACCTGAAGATCATAAGGAGACAGAAAAGAGGAAAGATTCTTTTTAGCAACTTCTTTTCATGGGCAACCACAGTTGCCATTTGTACTCTACTACCTTTGTACTAGGAAAGGAAGTGCCACTTAAGGAAATTAAGTCAGAAGGTGCAAGGAAACTTAGGTAAATAGAAAAGGAATCTGTATAAGAGGTGGCATGATGTTAAAGTCACGCAGGGATCATAACTGAGAATATTTCAAATGAGGGGAAAATGCCAGAATAGTAGAGAAAATGATAGACAATGCTTTTACCAAAAATAAACAAACAGAAACAAAATTGAAAAATCAGCAGCAGCTACTTTAAAATTAGACTCAAAACACCTGATCAGAAGTGAATATTTCTAAAAAGTATTTATATTATTCAATTTTCATTTTATAAACAAAAAATTATGTAGATTTACAAACAATTGGCACCCATATGTCTACGTTTTCATCTTGATGCATTTTATGAAACCATTCTATACACACATCACAAGCACCTGTGTTGAAAACATGAGAAGAAAGCAGTAGATTTTCTCCTGAAGACCACATCTTTATCTGACTGAGAAACAGAAAGAAAATGAAATCTCTCTATGTTAATTGTTGATTTTGGAAAAGCATTTAACTCAGACCAAAATGCAGCCCTGAAATTTCTCCTAAAACAAGGTATATCACACATATGTTGAAATTATACAAGATCCCTTGACAAATAAGAAATAATTATTCAGTGAACCCTTGAATACTGAAATAAAATTGAGATGTCAAACTGACATGTGCTCACCTAAATGATTCACCTGTGTCACAGATGTTCTCTGTTGATTCTAAACAAAAAAAGGATTACTGGTTGACTGCAAGCTTCTCCAAGTGCTTCTGTTCTCAGATAATATTGTTTTGGTTTCTTTGGACTCCAGAACACTACAACGCTACTTCACTGAAATATGCAGCATTGCAAGAAATGAAGAAATGCTTAATCATCCACAATAGAGGGGGAAAGTACATTCAAAATACATATTGCCAAGACCATGTAAAGAAATTAGATGGGCAGTGAATCAGGTTTCTCTGTCTACCTATTCACCTGTCTACACATCATTGACAGGCACTGCAGATGAATGAGCTGGGCTCACAATTGAGCAGGCAGAGGAGATCTAGATCAGTCTCATCTGGGAAACTATCTTGTTTCTGTTGATCCCAAACATTGCATCACTGCAGAAGCCTATTTAACACCAGCATAGTAGTGATGCAATATGATTAAAAATCATCGAACACCACAACACTGAGAAGAATCAAAATTTTAAGTAACCCTAAAAACAATGTTCAGATGTATGGTGGGCATAACTAGACTGTATAAATATTGCCGTCAATGACATGTAGATGTGAGCTGACATAAAAGACTAAAGAGAGATAGGCTAGTTATGTAGTGGAAATAACAGACTGTATAGGAATAGTATACATGCTACTACATTGGATTTAGAGTTTAGAAAACATAGATTCAAATTCTACCTCTGCAACTGCTACCTGTCGGGAATGGGAAAACCATTTAATGTCTCTCACTCTCATTTTTTTCATTTATATTATGAGGGATTGGATTAGATGTCCTTTAAGGATGCGGCCAGCTTTAAAAATCATCATTTTGGGGCAGGTAGATGGCAAAGTGGACAGAGCACCAGCCCTGGAGTCAGGAGGACCTGAGTTCAAATCCGGCCTCAGACATGTAACACTCACTAGCTGTATGACACTGGGCAAGTCACTTAACCCCAACTGTGCTCATCAAAAAAAAAAAAAAAAATCATCATCTTATTTTCCTATTTTGCTAACCCATAAAAATAACTAAAGGAAAATTTTAAGCATTTTATATAAAACTTTTATGGAGGGTTTATAGAAAAAGAATCACGGGGTGCAAATGTATTCAGGGCTTGAAATTTTCATTAGTGGAGAGAATAATTATACTGATGAAGTCATAAATGCATCTAATGATCAAAATAAAGAATAGTAGCCCCAATCATTGCAGTAGATTTTCTCCTGAAGACCACATCTTTATCTGAATGAGAAACAGAAAGAAAATGAAATCTCTCTATGTTAATCTAACACACATTTTCCCTTTATTTCTGAACAGTCTTACTTCAATTAGACAGGGTTATGCCATAAAAAGAGATTTTTGGTTCAGTTTCCATGTCTATATACTGTTGATTTTATATTAGCATCATTTAAAGAGAGAAGTTGTCCTATGATATGTGAGGGAAAAAAGTTGGACTCAATTTAAGCTCATAAAAAGTCATTTCAAAGTGGCAATTGTAGTTAACAATTTATTTAATCTTTAATAAGCTTTCTGATTCTTACATTTAAAAAACAGGTAAACTTTGGTTTCTTTTTATATGTTCTTTCATAGGGATACTCTATACCTAGAATTTTAGACCAAAAAAAAAGCTGTTATAACATATAGTATATCTCATCAATATGTTTTTAACATTATTATATTCTTCAATAATTTCTATAGTTTACTAACAATGGAGAGATCACTTTTATTTGCAATATTAGGCAACAAACCAGTGTTTTGATGGTGTAATAGTTTTATCCAAATAAGGAGAAATTTTTTTTCCAAGGAGATTTTGGAAAGAGATTTAGTTGATTTCTTTGCTATTATTTTCAAACCATTTTATCACAGAAAAATAGAATTTCAGAGTTGGAAGTAGCATTTATTCTGATACTTGAAAAACCACCCCCCCATGATAAACCTGGATAAATAGTTATCTTGTCTCTGTCCGAAAGACCTTTAGTTAAAGGGGGACTCACTGAGGCATCCCAATTTTACTGTTGGATAGCTTTCATCTTTAGGAAGTTTTTCCTTGCGTCAAGCCTACATTTACATATTTGCACTTCTACTCATTACTGCTATGTCTGCCTTCTATGGATGAACAAAATAAGTTTATATCCATCTTTCACATGATAGTCTTTAAAATACTCAAGGATGTCTATCCTGTTTTTCATAATTTCTTCTTTGGGCTAAATATATCCCATTCCTTTTGCCAATCTGCATATGGATAAATGCCATTTTTGTTGCCCTGGTCTCAATTTTCTTTTGCTTATCATTGTTCTTCTTAAACTTTGGTATCCAGAACTGAACCTAAAATTCCAGAAGTGGTCTAAACAGGGGTGAGTACTGTGGGACTACCAATTCCTGACTTCCGCAAGGGGGAGGGCCCCTTTATTTCCATCCAAGATTATATTAACTTTTTATCATTGCCCTATAGATAGCACTGGTGTCTCAGTGAGTCTACAGTCAATTTAAATCTCAAATCTTGTTCAAACAAACTGCTACTTAGCCATACCTAATCTGTATTGTGCTTGTGATGGTAATTTGTTTTAATCCAGATGCTAGATTTTACAATTATCCCTATTAAATTTCATCTTATTAAATTCAGCCTTAATGTTCTAGTCTTTCAAGATGTTTTTGGACACTAACCGTTACCCAGTTGTATTAGCTTTCCCTCCATCTTTGTGTCACCTGAAAATTTCATAAGAATACCATTGTCCCTTTATTCAGTCATTGATAAAAAATATTAAGCAGCCTAGAGGTAAGAGCATATCCATAGGGCATCCTTCCAATTTAACTTTGAACCATTCATGATTAATCTTCAATTCTGGCCAGTTCTGAATCCATCTAATTGTGGTATTTTCTAGTCCACATTTTTTCCAACAAGAATATCATGTGATAGTTTTGCTAAAATCTAGGTAGACATTCAGCATCTACAGTATTCTCCTAATCTACCTACCAGTTTAGTCATCCTGCAAAAAAAAAAAAAGGTAATGTACATCAGCAACACATATGTCAAAAAAGGAATTTAAGTTACTGTGGCATGACTTATTCATCATGCTGGTGCTTTGTGATCACAATTTTCTTGGGAGTTCAATAACCATTTTGTTAATAATACATTTTAGAACTTTTTATAGGAATTGAAGTCAATCTCACTGACCTGTAGTTCACAGATTCCATTTTCTTTACTCTTCTCCAACCCTACAGCACTTCTCCTGTTCACATTCACCAATTCTATCAGTGGGTAAGGATGTAATTCACCTAGGCCAGAGGATTTAAATTCATCAGGCTCGGCTACGATCTCTTTACTTCTTTTGGTTAGCTGATCCCAAATAGCCACTTTTGTTTCGTCTTTCAAAGAATGTTCTCCTTGGCAGAGAAAACAGAAATAAAATAAAACAAGTGTTGAACAATTTAATTGTCATCAAGTATTGTCTTCCTACAAACTTTGAGCAACAATCCCATCCCTTCTTTGATACTTTTCTCATAATAACTTTAAAAACAACCCTCTTTGTTGGTATTAATTTTCCTTGCTAGCTTCATCTCATTTTGAGCTTTTAGCATTCTGACACCTTTCTTATATTACCTTCCCAAGCTTCTGTACATAATTCTGTTATCTGCTCTTCCATCTTCTGCACACATCATTAAAAAGTTGTTTGGTGAGTTTTCTGTGCGTATTGATATTTTTATAAAACTCCTGTTTTTCTTCTTCATTAGTAGTGTTTCTCTTTTTGTCTAAAGAGCCTTGAGCTATGAAACTACTTCAGTCACCACTCTGAAAATACAATTAAAAAAACCACTTGTCTGTTGTCCAAAGATTTCACAGATCTTCTAAGAGGAGCTATTTAAAGAGTTAAATTCTAGCTGTTGAGCTATTGATTTCAACGTTTTAGTTTGATAGACAGTAATTGTTTTCTAATATTTGTTAGGAGATGTAGGAAAAAATCCAGGCTTTTCTTATTAACTTTTATGGAGAGACTCATAAGGTGGTATTAAAGATATGTAATTTAAGAAAATTACCTTTAACAGTTCCATTCCTTTACAATGACATTAAAAGGCTTCTTTGGGCTTTGTGAGTGGATGGGTGTGGGAGTATTCATGTACATACATGTACGTAATGTATATATATTAAATTGTTGTAAAACATTTGCATTCTGAAATTATTTCAAGAAGACATAATTAATATTTCTATGAATATTATTTATACCATTTGAACTACAATGGTTCAGGTTCACATTCTGCCTAACTTGGGAGGCTTCTTTGTGTTTTATGTGAATCTGACCATAAATTTTGGAGTAAAAAAGAGGCAAATGTAGTACCAAACATTTTAATCTTTTTACTTTTTTGAAAAGTCATTAGAGAATAGAATAATTACTACATATTTCAGGTTTTCCATGTTGTTTTTAAAACCTGAAACACTTCTCTTCAAATTCTCAGTCTGTGAGAAGCTGCTGATACACATATTAGTGAAGAGCTTGATATGATATTGTCTAAGTTCAGAAGAGTAAAATCAAAAGCACAAGCCATAATTTGTATGATCACCTGGTGTGTCTTATGTTTCATTTGTTTTCTTTTTCAGTAACTAAGTTTGTCAGAACTAAAAGAGGTAGAGCTCAATACAAAAATTTCGTTTTGAAAATGCACTCAATTCTTTTTTTAGATGTTGTTCTAGCATGACTTTAATTGCAGAAATAATACATATGTGTGTTTATTTGAGGTGCAGAATGGTGGAGAACAGCAGATGTACATGCTCGATCAGGGGCAACTTTCTTTTCACCACTCCTGGGGATTCCGCCACTGTTTGCTTCTTCAGCTCAGAATCATGATTCATCTTCATTCCATTCAAGGAATACAGGAAAAAATAATCGAAGTGGTCTAGAAAAAGGTAACAATACAAAAATGCTAAAACAATATTTCAGACCCTTTCCTGTCATAGCAGTTTTCAATGGTATTTTTGAGTTTTATTCTCAAGCATTGTCATGTGTGGAGGGTGCTCTCAGGCGCATACTAATGCCTCCCTGAAAAGTTACTTTGTATTTTAATTTAATCTCGCAATATGATATTTAGCTCTAAAGTATGAATTTTGTATTGTATATATATTGTGCTTAAGTTTAGTTGAGGTTTAATTTCTTTAGTTTGATGAATAAAAGTGATGCCTTTTATGATTGCCTGTTCAGTAATGTTCACTTGAAAGAAAATAAACAAAATTCTTTGTGTGGACAGCCTAATGAAATATGGTTCATTATGCTATGGGATTAAGTAATCATCATAAGTAATCATAACTAACCTGTCAGTTCTGATGTAATTAAGATTCACTCAAAGAGCCAGACATGGGGGTCTACAAAAGGAGGAAGTGCACAACATTCAACAAGTTCAAGGAAGGACTTTTTTTTAATATCATTTTAAATGCACTTTGTATGCCAGAAAATTATTTTCATCATCCGTGTAAATATTTATTTTGTGGTAAGTCATGTTCAGACAACATGACATAGTGCTTGGAGACCCAGCATCAGAAAAACCTGAATTTAAGTTCTGACTCTGACACATACTGACTTTGCAACCTTGGGCAGGTCATTTATCTCTCAATGCTCCTAGGCAACTCTCCTAAGATTATAAATTGCAGAGCAGGTGCATTTGGTAGAGAGAGTTTTCTCAGTGAAATCACAGGTTTGGGTCAAAAAAGGGAAGCCACATGTGCTACAGCAGAAACTCTCAGCCTCTCTTCAACAGTTTTAAAACCTTGATTAGGGTCTACAAACTCCTTCTCTCATCTCTAATCACTAATATTAACAATAGCATTTCAGAGGACTACATTTGTCTGTTACTTTTTGATATTTTGGAAATTATTGTCAGTTTTGTATGGAAGTTTTCTTAAGGCTTAAAATGGTTTTTGACAAATTTTCTTTCCTGTAAATAGTGAAAGATTTCATAGCCTAACTTTTTTCGAAAAGGAAAAATATTTCCACAATTGTTTTTTGAGATTCTTATTTTTTTTTTCAAGGTGTAAATGGGTCAGTAAATGGAAACAGTCCATCACCTGTATCTGGCATCAGTACATCTGTATTAGCCTCTACAGCTTCAAGTTCCACTGGACAAACAAAAGCTATGACTCCAGGAGGAGGAAGTCGCAAATGTAATCAGGATCAAATGAAAAATCCGCTTTTGGATGCCAGAGCTGACAAAATCAAAGATAAGGTAAATTACAATCTGAAAAATCCAAGACATGGCCATAGATAGAAGGCATATGGACTAATTATCTAAAAGTTAACTTTGCTATTAAATACTGTGCATTTTGGTTTTACCAAAATAAATGGCATTTTATCATGTGGTAGTAATATATATCTTCTGTTATACCACAAAGGTAAGTGATTATGTGGATCTGAATTACAGAATAAGCCATGTCAGCTCTATCCAAATATAGTATTGTACTTATCAATAATAAGTAATGATGCAAGAAGAGGATACTAACTCACCTTAGTCACATGTCATTAGGCAGGAGATATTACACTTTTTTGATCTCTGAAAACCTGCTAGTTCCTCTTAAGTGCTTTGAATTATTTCTACTTGGGTCTGTCTACTTTACCTTATACTTACAAGGTCACCGTCTTCACCAAAAAGCTTACATGAAGGGCCTATTTTCTCCAAACTGTGCCATAGACACCTGAATCCTGCCCTTAAAATCTAAGACAGGCTTGCAAATAGATATGTATACATACAAAATTAACAAATGGTAAAATAAAACATCATAGCAATAATTAAATGAAGAGGTAGGTGTACTATATTTTTATTTATGCTTGAAATATACTTTTTTGTTATTGTTTTTCAGTCATTTTCAGTTTGTCCAACTCTTTGTGATTCCATTTGGGTTTTTCTTGGCAAAGACACTGGAGTGGTTTGCCATTTTCTTCTCCAGCTCATTTTACAGAGAAGGAAACGGAGGTAAACAGCATTAAGTGACTTGCCCAAGGTCACACAGTTAGTGTCTGAGGTCAGATTTGAACTTAGGAAAATGTGGGCCTAACTCCAGGCCCAGCACTTTATCTACTGCACCATCTAGTTTCCCTAATATATTTGCAGATAGCATTTATTGTATGCAATTTGTATTATTTAGGGCAGCTAGTTGGCACAGTATTTACTACTTTCCTTTCTAGAGGTTCACAAACCATACTTTTAACAATATGTTCTAGAATTTTGCCAACTATCAAAGTCAGTATCATTGGCTTGTAATTTGCAGATTGTAGCCAATTCCTTTTTTATTTAAAAAAAAAAACCCTCTGGGATATTGTTCCTCTCCAGTCCCATGACCATCCTTCCTCAGTCCTCAGTCTAAGATCACTGAGCAATTGTTATCTGTCAGTTCTTTCAGTAGGCTGGGATATAATTCATTTGGGCCCAGTAACTTGGTAATCTCTTGTCATCTCCTCATTTTTTCTTGGATTTCTATTTCATCTTATCCATTTTCACTCTAGCTTTCCAAACCAAAGGCCATTTTCCTTGGCTGGGAATATCAAAACAAAATATAAGCTGAGTAATCCTGTCCTCTTTCTGTTCTAAGTGCATAGCCAGCATTCCATTCCAACATGGACCTCCTTGCACAGAACATAATTTTTAAATGTCCTTTTTCATTATTGTTCTTGGTATTCATCACTAGTCAGCCCCCTGGTCATTCAGAGTTTTAATACTCAATATAAACTTGTTCAATCTGCCTCTTCTGTTTTTCCTTCTTAAAGGTTTTGTTGCTCCAATTATATATGTGTGTGTATACATTATATATACATCTACACATGTAGATGTATACACATAAATATGTGATTGTCATTTCTCAGATATATTCCCCTACACTACATTAGAACCTTCCGTTTTCAGTACAGTCAAATTAAACAAATCAACACCTATCTACTCTGTCTCCCTCTCCCTACTCTTACCCCACAATCTGGCATTCATACCATTACCACAGTAATCTTCCTTATGTCACTCTTTTGGTCTAAAATCTTCAATAGCTCTGTATTTCTTGCTGAGTACATTTCAAATTTATTTGTCTGGCATTCAAAGCTTCCACAGTCTGGTCCCAGCTAGCCTTTGCAGACTTTTCTCATTTCCTTCCTTAGCTCCTTCCGTGCTCTAGCAAATCTGGTCAACTCTCCATCCACAGAGAGTGCTTTGCACTTTCCCATATTTTTGCTTTTGTTCATGCCATACCCTTTGCCTAGGATATCTTTTCTCTCCCTCTTTCCTAATGAATTCCTACCCATCTTCTAAACAGTATGTCAAATTCCATCTCTTGCAAAAAGCTTCCCTGTTGGCAGTGAATGATTCTTAACCCTCAGACCTAATAATATTTTATTTTATGCTTCATTATTACAATTATCATACATCTCTGCATATTATAGTTATTTGTGTGTGCATCATCTCTTTAATACAGTGCAAGTTCTCTGACGGTGTCTCACCTAAACTTTGCATCAGTTCCAGTACCTAGCACAATACTCTGCACGTATTAAAAAAAGTTTTTTGAATTGAGTCTTTTCCCCATTGCTTAAATTCTTCCTGCTTATGGAGATGTTGTATTTCATTGCTCCATCCTCCTTGCCTTTTTTGTCTTCATGGGTCAGTTTATTCTGCCTTATTTTGTCTCTTTCTCTAAAATTCTTCCCCCTTGACTTCTCTCCTACGATTCCTGTACAGTTATCTCACAACAATCTGTTACCCATTCTCTTTCTAGGGGAAGCCTAGCAGATGGAAAAACACTCTATGTACCCTTGATCCTCTTTTTAAATTGGTAACAAATCTCTGTATGGTTCTAGTAGTCCCACTGGGCAATCTCAATGACCCATTATTGATTTTGACTACAAGGTAGAAACTTTTGCTTTGTTTACCAAATACTGAAATTGTTCATATATTGTCGTTTAATATTGTCCTCCCTTCAATCTCTGACTATGCTTTCAACCCTCATACCAATACTATCATCCCTGAAATCCTCAACTCTTTCTAATTTTCAGTCACTTATCTGGTACTCCTAGAGTTATTAGTGCTATCATCATCATTATTATTATTATTATTAAATTCATTAATGACTAGTGGCTTTATTTGGATTCATACTATAATATATTAATCACTTTTATAAACATGTACTAGGTGGTCCAGTGGATAGAGGGCCAGGCCTGGAGTCAGGAAGACTCATCTTCTTGATTTCAAATCTGGCTTTAGACACTTAGTAGCTATGTAAGCCTGGGCAAGTCACTTAAGCCTGTTTGCCTCAGTTTTTTCATCTGTAAAATGACAGACCACTCCGGTATCTTTGCCAGAAAGACCCCAAATGGGGTCACGAAGAGTTGGACACAAGTAAAAAATGACTTTGCCTATCTTTCATTAGTCAGAAGATACTGTAGAAACTTCCCGAGTAACCATTTGATTGATTTTAGTCTTGTTGCCCTATTTCCAAGAGGTTTCTTTTTATGTACACATTTATCTTACATTGTTATTTCACCATTTCATCATTTTAGTCTGCCATTTGGCAGCTTATTGATGATTCCATTTCTTTAGTGTAGTTTTCACAGTCCTTATTTCATTATAAAAGTTTCTTCCTTATGGACATTATATTTCTATTATTTGAGACCACCAAAATTCCTTTTTAACCAGGAATATCCTATCCACCAAATTTTGTATTTTCATTTTCCAAAAGGGACTTTGTTTTAGGGAGTAACTTCTGGCATTTCTTTCCCTTTACTTCTCCTTCTGATCTGAAATAACAATTATGTAATCATATTCAAACTTCCACTATTTGTCTAGTTGTATACATCATTGTTTTGTGAGAGCTTATAATACCATATACTCCTTTATTAAAGTGAGACATACTGTCTACTTTGAGGAAGATTTTTCAGAAGTTTCATTTCTTTGGTTGCAAGTATAACTTAAGTGCCCAAAATACAGTGACTGTTTATTTAGCAATTTAGGATAGATTTCCTGTTAGGAAATAAACAGCTGCCTAACACTCCCTTGGACCGTAATGTGAAATATGTTAAACAGAGCAATTTTCCCAGGAGGTATAAGTCATTCCTGACTGTAAAGTTGTTAGAAATATTCAAGATCAAACACATAACATATTTGAAAAGTATATGTCAAGTCAGGCTCATAATTTTCTATCAAATAGGTGAAAAATCTGATTATTTGACTACATTTAATTATTCACTACAGAATCCAATTACATAGTACTGGCATATAAATACAGTGGTTACTCAAAGATTTCTTGTTATATGGAATTCAGTTAGTTTATTTGTATAAGGGAGTAAGGTAATAAGCATTTATATAGTGTCTCCTATTTGCCAGGCACTATGAAAATTTTTTTACACATTTCTCATTTGATCCTTACAACAACCTTTCATGGGAGATGATATTATTATCCCATTTTATAGATGATAAAACTTGATATAAAGATATCATTTATGCTTAAATGATAGTGAAACTATATTTTTTGTAACTTTTGACATAGTTTTAGCAGCTTTTCAAAGTTTTCTGCTTTAAAATGATAAAGACACAAAAATGGAAAAAATGGGGCTTAGATTTCCTGAGTTGAAATGCTCAGATGATTACTGTCAATCCCTCTGAAAGTATTTCCTTAACCAGTAAAATGGAGATAAGAATCTAGAAAGATAAATACTGCCTCTCAGAGCTATTGTGAGTAAGTCGGTAAACCATAAAGTGTTATGTAAGTTTCAGTTTTAACGTTAGTCAGTAAACCAGTTTATGATGACTTATGACTTTCTAAATATTTATAGTTATTATAGTTATTTTATTTTATAATTATATTATATTTATTTATATTTATATGTTATGTTTTTATATTTATATATTTATAATTATATATTATATATAATTACATATAATTATAGTTATTTTATTTTATAATATTAATTGTTGCCTCTTCTAAAGTCTTACTCCAAAATGTAGTCCTTGGGTCAAAGTCTCTTTCTCGACTCAAAGAGAATCAACCCACTGGAAACCTGTTATCTGTTCCCTTTGCTTCCACCCAGCTAAGCTTTGGGAAAATCACTGTCCGATCTTTCCTGGGGTATCCACTAGCTCTTGTTTAAGTGCGCTCAGCTTTACAGGCTTCAAAGCATAATAATTTTATTTGCAACGTGATGTCTACAGAAAGAATCATTATACAAACTTTTTTAAAGTCAAGCAACCAGTTCCTCAGTGAATTACCTCCCTCCCCTGGCCTGACCTGTATAGTCTCTAACTCACTGTGCTCCCTTTCACTGCCAGGAAGGGGGAAGTTAGGGTTTGCTCCTCCCTGTCACTCTCACTTTCCACCATAGCTCTGCCTCCTTTTGCTCACTGCTGTGGTTTTACCTCCTCCAGTGGTAAAGGAGGTGACCCTAGGTTTTTTTAAAGGCTGTGCTTGGGGGACGCAGTCTCTAGTGTCTCATCACCAAGAAGAACGGTTCCCAAGTTTTGATATTCCTCACTTTCTCAAACACACCCTTAGCTGCTGCTGCTTCTTGCTTCTCAGTTTTCCTTTTGTGTGTTGACTTCCCCATTAAGCTCCTTGAGGACGGGGAATTTTTCTTATTGGTATCTCTGGAGCTTAGCACAGTTGCTGGCACATAGTAGGCACTTAATAAATATTTATTGAATTGAATTGAAATTGCATATTAGGTTTGTCTGAGTCAGAAATGTTTCAAGTGGAATCCTGTTGACAGGCTATACTTTTGCTGACTGACACCTGCCTCAGAAATGAAGAAACTCATGACCAGCTGGTTGAAAGGCAATTGATCAATTCTTTGTCCACAGCACCCCATGAAACTAGGTAGAATACAAACATCATTCAGAATTATGGATCTGCTCTTCTGCCTCTGCCTGGATGGTAGTAGAGGAGCCAAAGAGAAGGATAGTGGGGATTAAGAAGCACATAGTTTTAGAGCATCTGAAAACATTAGTCTAGTTCTTGGTATTCACAATGTGAGATCTTTGTTCAATGATGAATGAGTTGGAGAAGCTGAAATCAGTACTGACATGCTCACCCTAAATGAAATGGGAATTTGCAGCTAAATTGCTACACATAATTTAAAGGAGTAGTTCCCAAATAGAGTACTTATATTAGTAAATAGGAGAGCTCACAAGTTCTCCTCAGAAAAGCAAATAAAGGAGTTGGCAGAACTGATTTCATTATGTGTCCCAATGCTGCAAGAAACATTATTTTAATCAGTTAATCAACATGCAAACAACTATATACAAACAAGATATATACAGGATAAATGCTAGCTATAAATTAGAGATAATCACAGAGGGAAGGTACTAGCTTTAAGGAGAATGGGAAAGGCTTCTTTTAGAAAGTGAGATTTTAGCTGAACCTTGAAGGACGCCAGGAAGTGGCGACAAATGAGGGAAAGAATTCCAAGCAGGTGGGTCACCTAGTAAAAAGGCATATTGTTGGGAGATGGGATATCTTATTTGAGTAATGGCACACAGGCTAGGGTGCCACTGGACTGCATAGTATGTGGAAGGAAGTAAAATGTAAGAAAACTGGAAATGTAGGAAGACAGGTCAGGTTGTGAAAGGCTTTGAATGCCAAATAAAATAATTTTATATTTTTTCTGGAGGTTGTAAGGAGCTACTGGAGTCTGTTGAATAAGGGATTGACATGGTCTGGCTTGCATTTTAGGAAGGTCACTTTGACAGCTGAGTGAAAGATGGACTGGATTGGGGAGAAACCTGAAGCAGGGAGACCAACCAGTAGGCTATTGTAATAGTCCAGGTGTGAGGTGATGAGGGTCATAGTGTAGTGGCAGTGCCAGAGGGGAGAATGGGGCATATGCAAGAGATAATATGAAGGAAAAGTCAGTAGTACTTGGTAACTGATTGTATATAGAGAGTGAGAAAGAGTGAGCAGAATGACACTGTATGAGCTTGGGTCACTGGGAAGATGATGATGCCAAGCAGGATAGTTTTGAAAGTAATGTGTGGAATTTCTCATACTTTTTTTTAAGCAAGCAATATGAAATGGAGATTCACAGTTTAATATAGTATCATCTTTTATGTTCTGTAATATGGAAATGCTCTATTTTTTTGGTGTTTATGTTCACAATAAAGAAATCATTTTCCTACCCCCATAGAGATTTATTAGAGAATATTCTTTACAGTTCTCTGGAGATGGTATTGGGCTGCTACAGTCCTCCAAATCTGTATCCAAATTGGGATGATGGTCTGGCAGTTCCCCAGATTGGGTTAGCTATGTGGTATCTCCACCAAAGATGGCTTCCTAGCCATATGTACACACACACATACACACACACACACACACACACACAGAGACACAAATGTATATATACACATTTGTGTATATGCATGAATATATCCTTTAGCAAGCAGTAGTGAATCTTCTGTATTCACCAGGAGGTAAACAAATCTTTTCACATATATTGTGAAAGGAACATCGAAATCACAAGGTACATACTTATGAAACTTGAATAAAGGTATAGATGACATGCTTATCAAATTGTCCAAAGACACAGCAGATCTAATAGACTGTTTCCTGCCTCCTAAAATAGGAACATACCCAGCACTTTGAAATATTCATTGATTGGAATTGATATTTTAATAGTAATAGTAAAGAACAGTAATAATAATAATAGATTATGCATCCTTTGCAAGTTATAGAGCACATTGGCAGGATAGATATTATTTCTTTTTATTTTAAGATGCGGATACTAAATATTGGAGAAGCTAAGTCACTTTTTCAGGGTGTTATGACAGTGTGGTTACAGCTCAGATCTGAAACCCATGTCCTCTAATTCCCATTCTGTTGTTCTTTCTACTCTATGTGCTGCCCAAAAATGTTTTTTTTTAACATTATAAGACATCTTCCCCTTTATGTATTGTTTAACCTCTGCCAACAAATTTGTAATTTTAATTAGAACATGTACACTTATCTCATAAAAATTCTTATAATTTCAACAATTGCATTTGAATATTTAAAAAGAATTTTTTGAATTTTTTTAAAAAACTCGAAGCACTTTATTGAAGACTCAGAAAAACAGGAAAACAAAATTATTTCATTAAATGTGAAGCCAGGTCCCACTGGTTTGTTGTTTCTCTTTTGTATTTATTATTTTTTCCTGTTTGTGTGTGTCTGTGTGTCTGTGTGTGCACACGAGAATGTGTGTTTATGCATATTTTTTGTGTCTATGTATGTATATCTGTGTGTCTATGAATGTACGAATATCTTACATAGTCTTTAAAGTGGGGGGGTGAGTGAATCTGGACTTCTGTCTGCATATATAACATACTATTAAGCGTATAATATATTTTTCAATGATAATAATGATGTTTGTAATGGACACTGAATCTGTTTCTGCAATATGCATGGGAATTAGGCTTTCCTAAAAGCCATGGCAGAGTTGGCTTCAGTGAATTTTTTCTAGATGCTATGCTATTGAATATCCTTTAGAGGACAAATACTCTGTCTTGTTAGATCAGGGGTCCAAACCCGTAAGGGGTACAAAAAATTTGTCAAGGGAGTAAGGAAATAAATTTGTTTTTTGGGACTGTTTTCCAAACGATAAAGTTTTTTTTTTATTGTTTTTTATTTTTTGACTAGGCAATGGGGTTCCCAGGGTCACACAGCTAGTAAGTGTTATGTGTCTGAGGCCAGATTTGAACTCAGGTCATCCTGAATCCAGGGCTGGTGCTCTATTCACTGCACCACCTAGCTGCCCCCAACAATAAAGTTAAAAATTTTTTTTTTGTTATGTCCTTGGAGAAGCATATCCCATTCTTATTAAATATGCTAACAAGGATTGAATTCCATTTATAATAACAACTCTGTGAATCAGGATGCTCATCTCTGTTCCCAATCAAATCAAAAGCAAGAAAAAAGTTGGAGATGAAACATGATAGGCATTTCTTTCAAAAACTTTTTATTTGACTATTTTTATATACATTGAACAATGTTATGATACTACAATATTATTATGTAATGAATAATATTTTCTTTATGAAAAAATTATTAGCATCTTTGCTTCTAATGTGCCTATGCCTGGTCAATCATTTATTGCCTTTCATATTGAATAGATGATGTAGCAAGCGAAAGCGTATGGGGATTAAACACAGTTGCACACCACTGTACTAGAAGAATAGAGCATTTACCTAATTTTAGCAGTCCTAAGAGCCTCTGTTATCTAAGCTCTTAGCCTCCTCAACCAATTGTTATCCTTTGCACAGAAGATGAAATGGAACTGAATTTGTAATTTTAATATATTCAAAACACAAATTACCTTAAAGAAATTAACACTTAAATACATTTCAAAGTGTTCATTTGTAAGTTTGTCTTGCATATCCATCAAACAATACACAACTTCACTTTTTTTTTTGTTTCAGGAACATAAGTAGAAACCTAGAAATGTGTCATTGATACTGCTCTTTTCTAATATCCTATATGGGCTAGCTATTACAGGCTAGATTGAGGGTTTCCCATTCTGTAAAGTTCAGTTGGATCAGTTTGTTAAAATGATTACATTTATCACTTGTGAAATTTCTTTTCTTCTTTCATTTCAAGAATGAAACATCATTTGAAAGCATATTTATGTGCTAAAAATTGGATTCCATTTTAAAAACAAAGTCTCGATAAAATGTCTGACTTTTCCCAGAAACCAAGAAAGAAAGCCATGGAAAGTTCAAGCAACAGTGACAGTGACTCGGGCACATCCTCAGACACCTCAAGTGAAGGCATCAGTAGCAGTGACTCGGATGATTTAGAGGAAGATGAAGAGGAAGAAGACCAAACTGTTGAAGAAAGTGAAGATGATGATTCTGATTCCGAAAGCGAAGCACAACATAAAAATAAAACCAAGGTATAACCACCATAACTAGACTTGGATACTTTTGATTTTAAATTAACAGATTTATGTTTACTGTGAATCAATCATACAAATATTGTTTTTAAAATAAAATTTCCTCCCTTATTTTTATCATCTACTACATAGGAAGAGGCAACATGGAATAGTGAATAGAGGTCCAATCTTGGAGTTAGGAATACCTGGGTTAAAGTCCTGCCTCTTAAATATGCTATCTGTGTGAGGATGGGCAAGTCACTTAACCCGAAGTACCCCTGCTCTAGGCAATTCTTTGAGCCTGTAGGTGAATTTACAAAATTTGGATCCACCTAGGAGGAGCAAGGTTCCCCATGGGGATTTGATTACAGATTGAGACACAGGACTTTCTCCCTCCCTCCTTCCTTTCTCCCTATTCTTTTCTCCATTCCTAGGAGCTGCAGTTTTTTCAAGTAGAAAAGAATAGGAGTTTGGGTAGAAAACATATAAACAAGAGAACTGTGAACTTTTTGTGAAATATTTTTATAGCTTTTTCATTTGATAATTAGAATTTAAAAAAAAAAAAACTTCTTCTATTCTGTCATATTTTATGTGATTACCTTATGGTCGATGTTCTGCAGATGTTAAAAAATTTAAAAAAACATTTCCTTCCAGGTGCTATTGCATGGCATGGTGGACCTAAAGTCAGATGGACAAAAAGCAGCTGAAAAGTCCCAAGAAAAAAGAATACACCAGCCGATACCTCTTGTGTCTGAATCTCAGACTCACCCCTCACTCCAATCCCAGCAGAAGCAGCCTCAGGTTTTGTCACAGCGGCTTCCCTTTATTTTCCAAAGCTCTCAGGCAAAGGAGGGATCTGTGAACAAACACACCAGTGTGATACAGTCTACGGGATTGGTGTCCAATGTGAAACCTCTGTCTTTGGTAAATCAAGCCAAAAAGGAAACTTACGTGAAACTCGAAGTTCCTTCTCCTGATATACCCAAAGCAGGGAATAAAAATACCTCTGAAGAATCTAGCCCTTTGACCAGTGAATTGAGATCCAAACGGGTAAGCAGAAATTACTGGATTTTATGTTTAATCTTGAGACTGAAATTGTAGCAGATGAAATGTCTTTTGAACTGTTTAATATGTAACTTGCTTTCAATTATTGGAATTTTTCGTCACAGACGTTACAGACAAAAATTATTTTGTAGATTGAAGAAAAATTTTAAACATTTAAAAAAAATTTGATTTAAGGGAAAAAAGTTTTATGATAAATCATAAATCTTTGATTTAAGGAAACACTAAAAAATTCTATTTCATTGCTTCCTTTTACAGCATATAAAGAGAAACTTAATATATATGTTGTGCTAGGGATGTATTAAATAGAGTGAAGACAATATGGACACAAAAAATGTTCAGATAAACCTCTGTATTCTGAGAATCAGCAAAAGATACATTCTGCTTAAATATTTTTTGAAAAATGAAGGTCAGAAATGTAAAGAATTTTAACCAGTAGGAATTCTCATATAGGAAACTAATATTAGCCATCCTTAACCATTTAATACTATCTCCAAATTATGCTTGTTTGTTAATTTATTCATTATTTAATAAATATTTATTGAGCCCCTACTTCCTACATTTAAGACATGATAATAGATACAATGAGGGATTCAAAGACATCTTTCTGACATAAAGGTTCTTATGATATAGTAATAAAATGAACAGATTTTTTTCAATTAAGAGTTTAAGCCCAAACTAAAATTCTGAGTTTGAAAAGCAGTGGTTTGTCACCTCACTCATTCTATAGTCATGCAAGTTATTTGCTTTTTTCTTAATCTCCACAGCTCCATGTGGAAGCAGGCTTGTTAATTGCTAAAGAAATTAGACAAGAGCCTCTGGTTGCTTCTCCGTACTACTGTTTATTATGTAAAAGTTCATTGCAAAATCAAGTCAAGTCATACCACATGCTCAAATTTGCCACCGTGCCAATCTGAGTCAGGTGCCTGGGCATGATTCATAACTGACTACAGTATCATAAGATTTTAGTTATGTTACGTACTTTTTTCCATATCAAAGCTATCTTCATCTTTGCAGGAAGAATTTAACTTAGGAAATTCAAGCTCTTCTTTAGATCTAAAATGTATTAATAATTCCATTTGGGAATTAAATTTTTCATATATTCTTTTGATGATGGTTTAATGAAATTTTATTTGTTTTACTTGTACCAGAGAGATCCTCTAGTGCTAATAGTGTTTATCCCCCTCATTTACAGAAGTAAATTGCTTGGTACAGTTATAATTACTGATTCCCCATACCCTTACCAATTCACAGAAAATTTTTTGTAAGGGTACATTATTGAGTAGATAGAGTGACATGTCCCACTACTTAATCTAGCTAATTATCTTAAATTTCTCTTCTAAGCACATTTGTCCCTCTTGCTTCCAACCTGTCACAAATATTTATTGACTGTGTATTAAGGGTGTGCATTACATAAGGTGCTCTGGTTGGATAGAAAAATAATGGGGCTTAGTTCCTTCCCTCAGGAAGTTTTCTCTCTCATAAAAGAGATGACAGATACATCAGTTAGTACAGTTAAATTACTTGCAGTATGTGGCAAATAACAAATAAAAGGAGTACTATGAGTAATTGAGGCATATGAGTGCAGATGAGAAGATAGTGCTTCTCTTTTGGGTTATCAGAAAAGGTTTCATGGAAGATGACATTTGAACTGTGCCTAGAAGAATGGGTGATATTTCAAATGGTAGATGGTTCTCTCCACAGGGAAGGAATGGTCTGAACAACTGCAAAAATTCTAGAAGAAATGGATGGAGAATAACAAGTGATCACATTTTGCTTAAATATAAAGCATAGATATGGAAGGGTAAATGAGGGCTAGATGGTAAAAGGGCCTTGAATGACAGAATAAAGAGTATTTTGCTAGGCAGAATGAATAACTGGAAGATTTTTTTCATCATGGGCATGACATGGTTAGAGCAGGTCTGCAAGAGGATTCATCTGGCAAGTGGAAAGTGCCAGAGGGACTTCAGCCTGAATGTTACCTCTTAACATGGGTAAACCATTCAATCTCCATGGTCTTCGGTTTGTTACAGAGATAATAGTATCTGTAATAGTCACCTCACAGGATTGTTGTGAAGATCTAAAGAGACAGCTAGCTTTTATAGAGCTAGAATGTATATAGTACTTTAAGGTTTGCAAAGCATTTTACAATTATCTCATTTTTCTTTCCAACTCCAAACAGTAGGAGTTGTTGTTATCCTCACTTTATATTTGAGAAAATTGAGGCAGATACAGGCTAAGTGGCTTGCCCAGGGTTACGTAGCTATAAAGTATAGGTAGTAGAGGTAGGATTTGAACTCAAGTCTTCCTGACTCCAGGTCCAGCACTCCATCTGTTGAGCCACCTCGCTGCCTCTGATATAAATTACTTACACAAAGCATTTTGAAAACCTTAAAGCACAATATAGAAGTTAGCTAAAAGAGTGAGACTTGAAGTAGATAGTAGAAAGACTAGTTAAAAGGTTATGAAGTAGTTTGGTTGTGAGACAATGAGGCTCTAAACCAGAGAGTTTACAGTGGGTATGAGAAGGAAAAATGGATTCAGAGGGAAAATGTGAAAGAAAAAAATGGTAGAAGATTTGATGACTAGATAGGGTTTCTAAGGAGTAGAATTTAAGATGTCAAGTCTGGACAAAGACAGTAGGAAAGGACTGTTGAGAAGGCCAACTTCAGCTCTAGACCCATCTCTATATCCCACTATACTTTGCTTTAAAGTGATTTACATGTTGCCACATATGCATTTCTAATTCTCAAATACTTAAGGGGAAAAAAAAACAAAAAATTTCTTGATAGGAAGAGGTGTGGTACATTGCAGTATTGACTTTTTATGTTTCAACAGGAACAGTTCAAACAGACATTCCCAACACAGATAAAGAAACAAGAGTCATCCAAGAGCCTGAAGAAGGTTATTGCAGCTTTGTCAAGCCCAAAAGCAATCTCTAGCTCACCAGCGCATCCCAAACAAACAACATTAGAAAATAATCATTCTAATCCATTCTTGACAAATGCACTTTTAGGTAATCACCAACCAAATGGAGTTATTCAAAGTGTCATCCAAGAAGCTCCTTTAGCACTTATCACCAAAAGTAAAAGTCAAAGCAAGATAAATGAAAATGTACCTACTTCGAGTAATATCCCTTTTTCTTCACCTGTAAATTTAAGTACATGTGGAAGAAAAACATCAGGCAATCGGACCCCTCTAATGTCCTCTACCTCTCCTGTACTACATGGTCCAGGGAAGGAAAAATCAGTCAGCAATAATGTTATAACCACAGTAAATCCACAGCATCACCTTCCTTCTGCAAAATCCATAGTGGAACAGTTTAGAGGAACAGATTCAGACATTCCCAGTAGTAAAGACTCTGATGACTCCAATGATGAGGATGATGAGGATGATGAGGATGAAGAGGATGATGATGAAGATGATGAAGATGATGATTCTGATGACAGCCAATCAGGTTATTTTCTATTTTTAAATGATTGAAAGTTTTACTGTGACAGCTCTGTGAATGAAAATATTTTCCAGAGTCTTTTAACTTGACAAAGCTCACAGTTGTAAATCACTATAAATGTTTTGTCATTCATATTTCTAGATATCAGTGTATTTTTAATCTTATATAACTCCGAAAAGTATTACTGCTAGAAAACACCTTCCTGATGTATCAATTTTATCTTCAGCTTTGTCATTGAGTTGACATTGGGCAAATTAACCTGCAAATTGATTCACCTCATGCATATATCCACACAAAACAAAATAAACACAAAAATATTTTACACTGCATCTAGGAATAATCATTAGTTACTATCTCCTCCCTTTCCAAGACTGTTCATCATATCACTAAGATTAAAAAAAGAAAAACCAAAAACCAGTGGCTCAGCATCAATTAAATTTAATCAGAACTTATCCATGAGCACAAACTTCTATGAAAATCTAACAGATAGTTTCACAAATTTACTTGTGTAAACCATCTGCTTTTATTAGTTTACCATGTGATTGAGACACTTTCCATTCATTTGACTATCGATGTTTCTGTGCCTCAGTTTCTTCATTGAACTAAAATGACTTTGCACTCTGTAATCTGAGTTTATCATATGTAAAGTGCAATATGAAAAGGAAATGTGTTGTTTTAAAAACTAAATAATATTAATAATATTTTAAATGTGGCTATTTAAGTTTTACACTGAAAACACCAGCAGTGAGTTGGTGTAGTGGACAGATCACCAGACCTGTAGTCAGGAAGACCCGAATTTCAATGCTGCCTCAGATAATTTCTAGCTGTGTGACATTGGGCACGTCACTTACACACTGTCTGCCTCAGTTTCTGCATCTGTAAAATGGGGATAATAAAAGCATCTACCTCCCAGGATTATTGTGAAGTTAAAATAAGACAAATATTTGTAAAACCATTTGCAAATCTTGAAGTGCTTCATAAATGCTAGCTATTATTGTTGCTGTTAATTATATTATCGAATAGACCATAATAGTACAATTTTGGCAGCTGGGTGGCTCAATGAATAGAGCACTGTGCCTGGAGTCCAGAAGACCAAGTTCAAATCCAGCCTTAGACACTTAATTAGCTGTGTGACTCTGGGCAAGTCACTTAACCTCTGTTTGCCTTAATCTACTGGAAAAGGAAATGGCACACCATTCCAGTGTCTTTGCCAAGAAAACCTGTAGACAATATTGACATGCTATAGTCCATGGGGTCACAAAGAGTTTGACATGACTGAATGACTGAACAACAATAGAGTATGATTTTAAATGCTAGAGGGGTAAAGGGAGAGAGTACACATTTATATAACGTCTCTTACATGCTCTAGGGACTGTGCTGTGCACTAAACTAAGCAATTTTGCATGGCAAACATCCATAAATGCTAGTTTCTTTCCCACAAATGCTGGCTATTCAAACATTTCATTTGCTATGAGAATGGCCAAGCTGGAATCTGGAGATCATGGGCCTGCTATAATCTACAATTGCTTTTCTTTTCCCCCTTTGTAGAATCAGATAGTAATTCTGAATCCGATACAGAAGGATCAGAAGATGATGATGACGAGGATGATAAGGATCAAGATGAATCAGATAGTGATACTGAAGGAGAGAAACCCCCAATGCAATTGAATAAAACAACTTCCTCTGTCAAAAGCTCTTCCGTCAGTCTCACGGCTCACTCAACACCACTTAATCTCCAAGTAGCCAAACCTCCAGGCTCTGGTCCTGCTGCCTTATGTCCTGAATCCCAGTCACCCGTTTTCCTCAGCACTCCTTCTTCTACACTTACTTCAAGTCCACACTGTGGTACTTAAATTTTATTTTTATCATTGTAAAATACAGTGTCAAAACTGAGGCAAGAATATTTATTTGTAAAAAATGTTCTAAAGATTATCTCAGTGGAATAAAATGTTGTACCTGGGTAAGTGTTGGCTAGTTCAGGTCGAGACTACTTATTCTCTAAAGTTAAGAACTTTTACCATGTGATGCACTTAATTTAAGAATGTGAACATTCTTCCTCTCTTGCTTTAGCTTTTAGTAACTGTAGAGTTTCTACTGTCATAGAATTTATTATAGATTCAGATTTTTTATATTTTTAAAGGTGAATTTGAATTGTTACTTGAGATTCAGTTGGCCAACCCACCAGCTAATTGGAAAAGGCTCTGATTTTTCTGTAGGTGTGTGTGTGTGTGTGTGTGTGTGTGTGGATGTATATATGTGGGTGTGTACACACACATATATATAATAGACAGAAATAGAGCCAGTTACCTAAAGTGATAACAATTGTCCATATAATCATATCCCTTTCCATTTTATAAGACAGGGCCCTATTATGCTGCTTTTGATCTTAGATCCATGTGACTTAAATTAAATGTCTTTAACTTTGTGGACCTACTTTTAAAATATTTGTACATTAAACTATTGGATTTGAAAAAACCAAATACTAATGTCTTAGGTAAAAAGTTACTCTATAATCTATTCTCAATTTAGACATTTTCATGTTGCTTAATATGTCCTGCATCCTGTCTCAGTGATTTCTTCCATAGCAGACTAAATAGGAGAAACCGGTACATTCTTTAGGTTGTATTCTGTTTCTCTTTCTGGAGAGTAATGGTAGAATCACACTCTCTTCGAGTCAAAAGGAATCTTATAGGTCATTTCTTCCAGTTTCTCAAATTTTTCAAAGAATCCTCTTGAATGCAGCCCTAACAGATGATTTGCTCATTTTGAAAAACTTTGCTATACAAGGATTCCATGAAACCTATGTAAAAGTAATGAAATAACATAACAAAATTGTACTTTTTCCAAATTGACAAAACAGAGAGAAAATATTTCACAAAAGTTTTAAAATTTTTAATTGTTGACCTTTCTCTAAACTTTTTCTTATATTAATCAGTTGAACTTTCTCCAAGGTACTTCCAAAAGGAGGAGAGTAACAGATGAGCGGGAACTTCGCATTCCTTTGGAATATGGGTATGCTTAATGAGCTTGCTCTTTTTTTCCCCCAAATATTTATTTAAAATACTGTTTCAAAAGCATTATGCCTACTTTCTTTTTCTTGCTCGTTGGCTAAAAGAAATAAAAAGGTTTTACATATTGAATTAGAGATGTCAGGGAGCACAGTTAATATATCCAAAAAGTATTAGAATAGAAATGCTAGTGTTCTACAAAGTTCATATTGGAAGTAAACTGTAGGATATGTAGAGTCAAGCATGAATAAACATGGAACAATACAGTGAGCTGAAAATTAGTAAATATGGCTGAGGGCAGAATCTCAAGAAAGTAGTACCAGGAAGAGTAAGGGGAGAGTTAAAAGCAAAATTAGGACACCACAGTGAATGGAACTTAGTGACAAAACAGAACCAAATTGTAATGGTTAGAGTGGGATTGAGATATAATATCAACTCATTATTAAAAAATACATGAGCTAACTGATCAATACAATGATCCAGGACAATTCCAAAGGACTCATGTTGAAAAATTTTGTCCACCTCCAGATGGAGAAATGATAGGTTCTGAGTACAGATTGAAGGATTTTTTTTCTTTATTTTTCTTGCTTCTTTTTTTCCCCCACATATGGCTAATGTGTAAATGTATTTTACGTGACTTCATATGTATAAGGGGTATTGAATTTTTTGCCTTCTGAATGGGTAGGGGAAGGGGTAGAGGGAGGGAAAGAATTTGTACCTGAAAATAAATTTTTTTAAAGTACATGAGCTACAGAGAAATGATAGCTGAGAGGTAAATTTTTCTCTCTTGACATTGAAACTTCAAGTGTAAAATAGCATACCTTATCTCTAGGAAGCTGAGGCATTGAAAGGTATTAGTTGCTACAACTGTAGTAATTAGGCAGATTACTATTTATAAATTAAATATCAGTTTAACTTTTAATGACTTAAAATATTGAAATATTGTTCTAAATGAGCTCTTTCATAACCTGTATTTCTGTTACATGAAGCTGGCAAAGGGAGACACGAATAAGGAACTTTGGAGGGCGCCTACAAGGAGAAGTAGCATATTATGCTCCATGTGGAAAGAAACTTAGACAGTATCCTGAAGTAATAAAGGTATGTACTTTTCTTTAAATGGCTAGTATATTCAGTATCTATTAAGCACACTTACAACAAAATGATGTGTACTCATTCCTCAAATAAAGTTCCTTGATACAAAATTATCCTCTCATGTGAGTCTAATCTACCTTAACGTATTTCTAAATTGACCACTTATAATTGCATATCCCCTTGATAGAATATGCAAAACATGACTCCTGAAGATAGCTGTACATACATCAAAGCTGAGTTGTAATTATTAAAACCTGAAGTGGAAAAATATGTGATTTTTTCAGTATCTCAGCAGAAATGGAATAATGGATATCTCAAGGGACAATTTCAGCTTCAGTGCAAAAATAAGAGTGGGTGACTTCTATGAAGCCAGAGATGGACCGCAGGTATCCACTTTTTAAAAAAGTAAAGTCTTTGATCCACGGAGTAGTAACGATCTAGATGAAGTGATTTTTCACTACGCTCTGGAACATTGCCTCTTGTTAGTTAATTCATAAAGCTATACTTTATGCTGAACACTTAAGGACTCAAATTACTATAGTAACAAGGAGCTTTGAGATTACATTTTCTTTGAAAATAGAACTTTTCTCCTACTAGTATTTTGTTTTTTTTTAATCATGATTGAGAAATTTTTGCAAGTATAATTTGTGTGTTGCTAAAATGTCTTGTTTTCTGGGTGCAATGATAAAATAACTAAGGAGATTTAAAGTAGTCAATAAAGAATAACAGATTTGGGGCAGCTAGGTGGCACAGTGGATAGAGTTCCATCCTTGGAGTCAGGAGTACCTGAGTTCAAATCTGGCCCCAGACACTTGACACCTACTAGCTGTGTCACCCTGGGCAAGTCACTTAACCCCCATTGCCTCACCCCCCCCCAAAAAAAATATATATATATGTATGTGTGTGTGTGTGTATATATGTATATATGTATATATGTATGTATATACGCGCACACGCACACACACACACACATATAAATATATATACACACCTATATATGTATATGTATATGTATATCAGCTTTTGGGGCAGCTAGGTGGTACAGTAGATAGAGCTCCATCCTTGGAGTCAGGAGGACCTGAGTTCAAATTTGACCTCAGACATTTGATACTTACTAGCTGTGTTACCCTGAGCAAATCACTTAACCCCCATTGCCTCACCAAAAAAAATATATATATATATATATACACCTATATATACCTATACATATATGTGTGTGTGTGTGTGTGTGTGTGTGCGCGCGCATGTATATGTATATCTGCTTTTGGGGCAGCTAGGTGGTGCAGTAGATAGAGCTTTGTCCTTGGAGTCAGGAGGACCTGAGTTCAAATCTGGCCTCAGACACTTAACACTTACTAGCTGTGTGACTCTGGGCAAGTCACTTAACCCTAATTGCCTCACCAGAAAAAAAAAGAATATTAGATTCGTAATAGCTGAAGAATTTATTAACTTAATCAGAATATCTCTGCTTCTGAGTTGAAGATGAGAATAAGATAATCGCAAAAAGACAATTTTCATGGAAGAATGTTACCTGCAATGCTGTGTGACTTCTTCACAGATTTGGTAATTTCTTATTGTTTCCTTTTTTCTTGGTTTCTTAAACTCATTAGGTAAGTTTCCTATCAAGATTCTCTTGACTAAAAGCATCCTGAGTTTTCTTAAATGTCATCCCCTGTCCTGACCAAGATAGCTGGCAGAGCAGGTGACCATTAATTGACCAATGAGTATTTATTGAATATGTACAGTCTACCTATGCTGTAAACTAGCTGTATCACCATCATTTCTGTTGTTCTGTTTTAGTATTTTTGCTTGCTTATTTTTTCATATTATTTTCTCTTTCATACTTCATGTATATTTTGCTGTGTTACTTCTTTTTTCTCTCTGTCTTCGTTATCTCCATGGAAAGAAGCCTTCTTTAGGGGTCAGGAGACTTTGGAGTTAGTCTTGTCCTCTTATTAGCTAAGTGTATCCTAAGCAAGTCATTCCATCTTTTCCCTCAACTTCTTCATCTGTAAAATAAGGGCAGTTATGCAGTCTTTTTACATAGCATTATAATTTTTAGTGTTACGAGTTTATTATGAGAATGAGTATAAAATTAAAAGTGAGAATTAATATAAAGTAAAAAAGTTTCATTGTAGTTTTTCATTGTAGTTGTTTCATTGTAGTTTTTGGCAGGTTTTTGTTTTGTTTTGTTTTGCAGGGGTGGGGGTATAGTGGGAGGAAGGAGGACATGATGATGGTGGGTGAAATTGTCCATTGCTTACCCCATACAAAGACATATTCCATGAATGCAATGTGATTTAGCAGCCTTCTAGCTGTCCTTTCCTCTTAAAGTAATATCTAACTTTCATTCCATTGTTTTACCAAGGTTAGACAGAAGCAATGATTCAGGAGGTGTAGAGCTAAAGGAACCAATTATATAGGACCTTCCTTGCATGTTCTATGAGCAAGTTGTTAATGGCACAACTTACTTTTCTTCAATTATCTTCTATATGGATCTTCTTTAAAAAAAAAAAAATACTACTTAGAGGCAGAGCCAAGATGGTGGCATACAGGCCTGGACCCAGCTGAACTCTCCCAACATTCCCCTCCAAATAATTTTAAAACAATGTCTCGAATCAAATTTTGGAGCAACAAATCCAACTAAAGGCAAAAGGGAGATTTTTTTTCAGCTTAAGACAACTTAGGAGGTCTGCAGGAAAGGTCTATAACATTCAGGTGGGTGCAGTCCTAGAGTGCAGTAGAAGTAGCCTTGGAGGTGGTTGCAACAGCAAAATAGTAGTAGCAGCAGCTTCAAGAGCTCTCATCCCAAAGAGGGTAAGGGGGTATATATATATATCTATATCTATCTATCTATCTATCTATCTATCTATCTATATATATATATATATATACACACACATACACACGTATACATATATATGGTATATATGTGTATATATATGGTGTGTATATATATATATGGTGTATATATATATATGGTGTGTGTGTATACACACACACACACACACACACATATATGGTATATATATGGTATATATGTAAGCAGTTCTGAGTTGCAGTTCCAGGGTGGAGAGGTGTACTTGTCATTGATCACAAGAGAGCAGGGACCCTGGTTACGGTTCTAGAGTGGAGAGGAACACTTGAGGCTTCAGGAAAACAGAGGACCTGGTAACAAAGGACCAAGAGAAGTACTAGTACTTGTGGCTACAGAGGAGCAGGGCCTCTTCCTGACTAAAAATCACAACAAAGACTAGGAGAGCAATGATAATATCTTGGAAACACTGAAAACTTAAAGACCGCCCCCCGCCTCCAAACTAGTTATGAAAACAGCAGCACAAAAAAGCCTGAAGCTTGGCACAGTGCCTCCCCACCCCTAGGTGAGCAGAGCCCAACTTTAACATAAAGTTCAAAGTGAAGAAATAGGCTGGGGAAATGAGTTAACAACAACAACAACAACAACAACAAAAAGAACTTGCCCATCAAAAGCTACTAGGAAGGCAGAGAAAACCAAGACACAAATTTAGAAGACGACAATGTGAAAACAGCTACAAAAAAACACTTCAAAGAAAAATGCTAATTGCATCCAAGGCCAGGAAGAATTCCTGAAAGAGTTAAAGAAAGAGATAAGAGTGGCAAAGGAAAAACTGGGAAAAGAGTGTGATGCAAGAAAATTATAAAAAGATCATCAACAGTTTGGTAAAAGAAGCACAAAAAATACTGAAGAAAATAACACCTTAAAAAACAGAATTGGAAAAAAAAAAGGGAGGGGAGCACCTAGGTGACATGGTGGATAGAGCACCAGCCCCGGAGTCAGGAGGACCTGAGTTCAAATTTGGCCTTAGACACATAACACTCACTAGCTGTGTGAATCTGGGCAAATCACTTAACCCCAATTACCTCACCAAAAAACAAACAAAGAGACAAAACACAATTGGCCTAATGGTTAAAAAAAAGCACAAAAAGTCGCAGAAGAAAAAGAATTACTTAAAAAGCATGGTTGGCCAAATGGAAGAAGAGGTACAAAAGCTTACTGAAGAAAATAAAATAATTCCTTAAAAATTAGAATTGGGAAAATAGAAGCTAATGACTCCATGAAACTTCAAGAAATAATAAAACAAAGTCAAAAGAATGAAATATAGGAGAAAATGTAAAATATCTTAATGGAAAAACAACTGACCTGGCAAATAAATTGGGAAAGATAATTTAAAAATTATTGAAATGATGAGCAGAATGCTCTCAGAAAACCCTGGAACCACATGAACTGATGCAAAGTGAAGTGAGCAGAACCAAGAGAACATTGTACACAGTAACAGCAATATTGTACATTGATCAATCTATGATAAAAAATGCTATCTGCCTCCAGAGAAAGAACTGATGGTGCCTGAGTGGAGATTGAAAAATGCTTTTTAAACTTTATTGTTCTTGGGTTGGGTGTTTTTTTGTCTTTCTTTTCTTTTGTAACATGGCTAATATGGAAATATATTGTATGACTGCACTGTCAAATTACTTACCTTCTCACAGAGGGGAGAGGAGAAGGAGGGAGGGAAGGAATATGGAACTCAATATTTTTTAAAAAATTTTTAAAAATTTTTGTTTACATCTGATTGAGGAAAAAAAATAAAATAAAAGTTAAGTGTAAACTAAAAAAATTATTGGACTACTTGAAAGTCACAATGTAAAAAAAGAGCCAAGATTTCATATATCAAGAAATTTTAGAGGAAAACTGCCCCTATATCTTAAGTCCAGAAAGTAAAATATAAATTGAAAGAATCTACAATCACCTCCTGAAAGAGATCCCAAAATGAAAACTCCCAGGAATGTTATAACCAAATTTCAGAGCTCCCGGGTCAAGGAGAAAATATTGCAAGCAGCCTGAAAGAAAAAATGCAATATCATTGAGCTACAGTCAGGATCACACAAAATTTAGCAGCTTCCACGTTAAAGGAACAGAGTGCTTGAAATAAAGGAGCAAGAATAATCCACCAAGCATAACTAAATGGATATTTAATGAAATAGTGGATTTCCAAAGAATAGAGCTGAATAGAAAATTTGACATTCAAACAGGAGACTTAAAAGAAGCATAAAAAGTTATGAAAGAGTAATCATTAGACTCAAAGTTAAGCAGTTTACATTCTTATATGGGAAGAGGACTCATGTAACTCCTAAGAACTTTATCATTATCACGGCAGTTAGAAGGAGTCTGCAGAAAGGGCATGGGTATAAGGAAATTATGTTGAAATGACCCCTGCTAAAAAAAAAATGTAGAGGTGAGAAAGAGCAATGCATTGGTAGAAGGGGGAAGGGATAGGTAGAATGGGGAAAATATTCTCACATAAAAGAGATTTTATAGTGAAGTGGAAAATGGAGGGGGGTAGCAAGCAATGCTTGAATCTCACTGTCATCAGAATTGGTTCAAAGAGGAAGAAAATTATATATGTATGTGTGTCTGTGTGTGTATGTGTATGATATAGAAATCCTCATTTGGATATAGAAATGTATTTTACCTAATAGAAAATAGTGTGGTTGGCGGGGAGATGATAAAAGAGTGGGTGGATTAAGGGAGTCAGTGGTCAGAAGCAAAACAGACTTTTGAGGAGAGACAGGTTTAAAAAAAAAAGAGGAGAAACAGAAGAAAAATAGGATGAAGGAAAATACACAGTAATTTTAACTGTGAATGTACAGGGAAAGAACTCATCCATAAAACAGCAGATAGCAGAATGGATTAGAAACTAGAATCCAACAATATGTTGTATACAAGAGACACACTTGAAACAGAAACACACAGTGTTAACATTAAGGACTGGGGAATAATCTATTATGCTTCAGCTGAAGTAAAAAAGGCAAAGGTAGCAATTATTACCTCAGACAAAGCAAAAACAAAGATAGACCTAATTAATTTTTTAAATATTTTATTTTTTACAATTACATGTAAAAAACCATTTTTAGCCTTTATTTTTTACAATTTTGAGTTTCAAATTCTCTCCCACCCTTCCATTCCTCCTCCCTTATTGAGAAGGCAAGCAATTTGATAAAGGTTTTACATGTGCAGTCATGCAAAAAGTTCCATCTTAGTCATGGACAAACAGATTAAAAAAAAAAGAAAGTGGAAAAAAACAGTATGCTTCAAACTGTATTCAGATTCCATCAGTTCTTTCTCTGGAGGTTGATAGCATTTTTCATCATAGGTCCTTCAGAATTTTCTTGGGTCTTTGTATTGCGGAGAATAAGTCATTTACAGCTGATCGTTGTACATTATTGCTGATACTATATGCAATGTTCTCCTGGTTCTGCTTTCTTTCCTTTGTATCAGTTCATATGAGTCTCTTCAGGTTTTTCTGAAAACATCCAGCTCATCATTTCTTGTAGCACAATAGTATTCCATCATAATCATATCCCACACCTTGTTCAACCATTCCCCAATTGATGGGTGCCCCTTTAATTTCCAAATCTTTGCCACCACAAAAAGAGCTTCTACAAATATTTTTTGTACAAATAGGTCCTTTTCCCTTTTATTTTTTATCTCTTTGGGATACAGACCTAGAAGTGGTTTTGCTAGGTCAAAGGGTATCTAAAATTCATTGCCTTTTGGGCATAGATCCAAAATGCTTTCCAGAATAGGTCAAAATAGACCTAATAAAAAGAGATAATAAGGGAAAGTACATATGCTAAAAAGATATCATAGACAATGAAGTATTGTCAAAAATTTTCACAATAAGTTTCTCTGATAAAGGCCTCATTTCTCAAATATATAAGGAACAGAGTCAAATTTGTAAAAATCATTCCCCAATTGATCAATGGTCAAAAGATATGAACAGGGAGTTTTCAGAAGAAGAAATCAAAGCTATCTATATGTAGTCATAGGAAAAAAAAATGTTCTAAATGACTTGAGTAGAGAAATGCAAATTAAAACAACTGTGAGGTACCACCCCCCACCTATCAGAAATGACAAATGCTAGAGGGGATGAGGGAAAAATACACTAATGAACTGTTGGTAGAATGCTGTACTGGTCCAACTGCTCTATAGAACAATCTGGAACTGTGCCCTAAGAGCTATAAAACTGTACATACCCTTTGATCCAGCAATACCACAACTACTAAGTCTGTACCCCAAAGAGATCAAAGAAAAAGGAAAAGGGACCTATCTATACAAAAATATTTATGGCACACCTTTTGTGGTGTCAAAGAATTGAAAATCAAGGATATACTCATCAATTGGAGCATGGCTGAACAAGTTGTGGCATATATTTTTGATGGAGTACTATTGTGCTATAGGAAATGATGAGGGGGTAATTTTAGAAAAACATAGAAAGACCTATATGAACTGATGCAGAGTAAGTGAGAAAAACTAGGTTAATTGATTTATGGAACTAGAAGATGCCTTAAAGAATAATTTAGGGGCAGCTAGGTGGCACAGTGGATAGAGCACCGGCCCTGAAGTCAGGAGTACCTGAGTTCAAATCCGACCTCAGACCAAACACTTGACACTTACTAGCTGTGTGACCCTGGGCAAGTCACTTAACCCCAATTGCCTTAAAAAAAAAAAGAATAATTTAACACCTCTACTTTACACCTTAAGAATAGTCCCAGAGTGGCTAATTGAATTTCCCATGGGATATAAGGAGTGACTGGCAGAGTAGAGGATAGATTTCTGGTCTCTTAACTCTGAGTTCATTATTCTTTCCACTATAACTTATTGTCTTCTTGTCAAATTGCTCCTTAAATGACTAAATTCACACCATATCAGTGAGAAAACATATACATTAGAAGTTAAAATAAAAGTCAGGATTGAAGAATGCGGTGTTTCTGATTCCCTGACCTCATTGTAATCCACTCAGTCCTGCCACATGAACTCTTATGGGAGGCATGTGGTATGATGGAAAAATGATAAATTTGGAATCAGAGAACCTGGGTTCAAATTCCAAATCTTCCATTTACCACCATGTGACCCTGGGCAGGTCCCTTCAGAACCTCTCTAATCATCAATTTCCTCATCTATAAGGTAAGAGGGTTCAGGTAGATGGATCCCTTCTGGCTTTAACTCCTTAATCCAGTGATGATTCTTTCTTCTAGTCAGGGAATGTGCAAGCTCAGCTGAACACGTATCCTGTGAAATAGTGCAAGCTGTCCTTACATTTAATTGCAAATTTAGAGCAAGAATGGCAATATTGATAATGGTTTATCTCTTGTAAATTGTCAGCCTTTTGGTCATTGGATAAAGATTGTATTTAGAATGCCATCTAGACATTCTAAGAACTGGATGGTGCTTCTGCTTTTCTGACATTTTGTCAGTCCTGGCTTAATCAGGTGGGGCTACACAGAACCAAACTCCATTTTGTATTTTCTTTGCTTTGTGGGTCGCCAAACCTAAGTTGAATTAAGAATATTGTATTGTGAATGTCTAGGTTTTTCTGATATATGTGAACTAATAATAAGTTCTTTATTTTCTTTTCAAAATGGAAATCTTTTTAGATATAGATTAATTAATTTCTTGTATATCCTTGAAAAACTAGAAATGTTTTAGTGCAATAGGATGTTCACATCTCTGAAATAAAAGATTTATTCCTAATTTCTTGAACTATCTGGTTTGCTCCCCTTCTTTCTTCTTTTTTAGAATTGGGGCTTGGGTTTTTGGCATTCCATTTATGTCTTTAATCAGAAGGTACTGTTTATAATTAATACAGAGTACTGAATTTTTAAATACTAAGGGTGAAATTTAAAACAATGAGCAACTTCCTAATTTGGCTGAAAAATTGTTTGTGCCTATGGTCTATGTTCAGTTTTTGCCATAGGTGACTTTTTCCTATTGGTTTGCTAGCTGGGTAAAATGTAACTTTGTACAAAATTGTATCTCTAAAAAAGGAAGTAGCTTCCAATAGCTCCTTTAAAACTTGGTCTAAAATTGATTTTATTATTAATAAAGTAGTTTTAAAGTGGAATGTAGATTGGTTTACAATCTGTTTTATTGGGCTCTTTCTTCTACTCCAAGCACCACAAATGTCACTTTTATATTTTTCAATTTATGTGATGCATGCTGCCTTGGTACCTAAGTGCATGATACAAAAATGAAAACCTAAACTAATCAAAAGCTTCCCATGCTGGGGAGCATAAAACTGTTATGATGGCTTACCTCTCAGGGCTTTATAGCCTCAAAATGCCTTTGGTGCAACAACTGTTTGTATTGACTTTATTTTAAGTTCAGGTAAAGAATTCTTATATTATTCAAAATTAATTTTATTTTGTCTTTTGAAATTGCAAATTAATGAAAAGGATCAGGGTAGAGATTGTCTTAATATATAGGCATAACTGGATTAATTGGTGTTCTGCTTTGCACAGTCCTCTGCCTAGCAGAGTCTTTGATGAGTTTTCATCGGTATGTAATGGTTCACTTTGGAAATAATTCTATCTACCATTTTCTAAATCACTCATTAGGAAAAAAAAAACACCTTAGATTAAGAGAGAGACTTACCTATCATTAGCAAAAGTAGATCAAACAACTACCCACACCTAATTAAAGGCAAGGGAGACCACCCAGTGTGAGGTCTCTTCCATATCAGCTAAATGAAAGCTATCCCAAATTTGAAATATAGAGTAGCAATAGTGACCTATATTCAAAGGTATATAGAAGGCTTATAGAAATTTAAAAAGCTGTAAGTTTTTCAGTTCCTTTTTCAGTAATGCCTTGAACAGTCAGTTGCTTGAAGTGTAACTTAAGAATTTAAGATTGCTTTCTAATTCAGATTTGCTGAAATAAATTAATGTCCTCTGAAGGCTTTATATTATATTTATTTTAAATGAAACATCAACAAAGGAATTCGTCCTTTCAAAAAAAAAGTGATCATTGTAGGCTTATCAGTTCAGGAGAAAAAACAAATAAAACCATAAAAAATTCTCTTGAAAATATTACCTCTCCTTTGTCTGAGCATTTCACTTTTTCAGGTTTTGTCCTTGTTTTATGCCAACCTCAGAAGAGAAAAAGGATGAGAAAAATAATTCATATCTCTTTGATATATAGATATGCTTACCAAGTAGGAGAAAAATCAGTGCTCCAGGGTTTGTCTTTCACAATATTGTAGTTCCCAAACTATCATATAATGGTTCCTAAACCACTCTTCCTTTAATTTTCAGTTGAACCTGGTAAGCTAGAGTATTCCTATTCACCATGATCCTTAAACATATTGATGTGTTTGAACAGCAAGTGCTGCTGATTCTGTGACAGTAGTCACACTGTTGACAAACTGCAGCAAATCAATTCAACCAGAAGTTACCTTCATGGTATTTGGGGAGTTTATTTAAATAATATGTGTAAGCAGACTCCAAAAGCAGAAATAATTACATGTGAGCTGAAATACAAATTGTATAAAATTATTTCCAGTGGTATATATTTGAAAATTTCTCTGAAATTACCCTAGCTCTGTCAACTAACTGAATTTTGCATACGTAGACATATTGCTGTCTTCTACCTAAGTATCTTGGTATTTTGTGTTCATTTTGTTCATCATATATTTCTGTAAAATATTAATTAAAAGGGAATGCAGTGGTGTCTTCTGAAGGAAGAGGAAGTCATCCCCCGAATCAGGGCAATGGAAGGTCGTAGAGGACGACCACCCAATCCAGATAGACAGTGTGTTAGAGAGGAATCCAGGATGAGACGGCGCAAAGGTCGACCTCCAAATGTTGGTAGCAGTGAATTTCTCGATAATACAGATGCCAAACTCTTAAGGAAGCTGCAAGCGCAAGGTAAGAAATATAGTATGTATGACTGAAATTTTAGTTTAGCATGTATGAAAAGTTATCTACTTTTTGAAGGCAAGTATTTTTTATATCTTTACCTTAGTACATTTTGTACGCGTGTGAGCTAGACTTGGGAATGTGAACTTAGCTCTACATCTACATCTCCTTAGGGTGCTACTTCTAGTTTCCAGAGAATGGAGAATGTGGAAGAGAACAAAACAATGGGAAAATGAGGATTACCTACTGGTAACTGGAGTTCTTTGATTGGGTAATCTCTTTTTAAGAGCCACTCTCACAAACATCCCCTGCCTTGTGTGCTTAGAATATGTGTCCCAGCCATATAATCCAAATTATAGAGTTGGGGGTCAAGCTGCTATGGCTTGCACAGGGAGGGAATCGACCAGCACTTGGCACATGCTATAAGGCACGTGCCAACCTTCTGGAAATTCTCATTTCAACAGCTCCCGATTCCTTGAGGTGGTACATGTGAATAACTCCAATATGTATGGATCTGTGGAGTAAATTTTCAGTCAGAGAACTCCCATTACTGGTAAGTAACCCAGTCTTCTAGTTTGGATTCTTGTCTAGTCCTCTAAATTAGTTTTATCTGAGCTTACCCAGGTAGTCTTATAACCATCATTACAGGGCACGCTTTCTCTATATTTTTTCATAATGCCCAAGTAGCCCAAGATTAGAATCAAGAAGTATTTTAAGTGCATCAGAGGATATTTCTCTGTGACTGGTACCTTCTTATCAAGCTGAAAGAGCTCATAATGACCTCAGATCTAGTTATGATTCTAGATGATATGTAATGGCTATAAATAAGTATATGTGATTATATATTCATATGTATATAAATATACATAAAGGAAAAGTTTACATGTCATCCCCAATATATAAAAAGCCAATTGAAATAAGCATTTCTGTTCTGGGATTTTAATCCTCAAATATCAGAACCAATATCAAAGGTTTCTGATTACAAATAAATGTTCTCATGTACACATAAATGTACCGTGTACATAGTTTATACACATGTGTATACCCAATGAAATTTTATACCTAAAAAATTGAAACAATCATGGGATTTAATTTATTTTTAATAAGTATTTTTGAAAAATAATCTTCTACCCCCTAATGAAAGCCAGAATGTTGAGGGAGCCTTTAAAAAAAGTTCTTTTTTTTTAAACTCTCAGTATACTTTATAGCATGGACTACTTCATTTTGTTCTACCTATTGCACTAGTATAGTAGTTTTATCACCTTGTAAATTCTTTTAAGAAGGCATATGCCTTAACAAATAAGTATTAAAACAAGTAAAAGTTAATACTTCAACAAGTATGAATGATGGGTAAGTGGAAACTTTAGTTTCCCATCATGTAATTAGGCAACCGGATATTATGAAGGATGCGTGAAAGGATGGATGGTGTGTATTGATGGTTTACATAAACTGTTTTATGAGAACTTAAGGTATGCTGCTGCTTGAAACATGGATGGACTTTACCATTTATCATTAATATGCCTATGTGATATTATTATTAAGCATTTAAATAATGCTGTTACATAATTAGAATGATTTTTATTCTTAAAATAGAGACAAAAAGTAATTGCTATTAAAGTACAAACATTTGTGTTGCTTTGTCCTTCATCATTGCATTGTACAGTGTCTTACAAATCCATTATTTGTTATTCTTCACAATCCTCGTAAAATATGTATAATGATGTTTGTTTAATGCCTTTTTGGTAAGAATTAAATTTTAAGCAGCATTTAATACTGTTAATTTTTTCCTCCTTGACACTTCATCAAACTATTTTGGTTTCAATGACATGATGTTTCTAGTTCTCCTTTTTTTTTAATTTCGGACCAATCCTTTTCCATTTCCTTCATAGACAACTTTTCTTATCACTTACTCCTTAAAGTATGTGTTTCGCAATGCCCTATTCTTGGACTTTTTTCTCCCCTCTTTTAATTTCTTTCTTGGTGACCTAATCTCCAATGTTTTACTTATACACATGATATCAAAATCTCTATCTCCAACCCACCTTCCCAACCAAAAATTTCTATTGGATATCTATCTCAAGCTGAATAACCTATTGGTACTTGAAATTTGACCTATTCAGAACATATCAATTGGGTCAAGGATAATTCTTATCTTCTGTTTCTTTCCTTGCTTCCTATAAAGGTGTTCATCTCTTTCTCATCCCTCAAAAACTTCCACCTGATTCCACTGTTCACATCAAGCTGTCATTCTAGGTATATTTCTCTTTCATAGACAAACTCCTATAATATTGCCTCCATTTCCTCTCTCTCCATTCACTTCTCTACTGAAACTACTTTCTCTAAGGTTAGCAATGATCTCTTAATTGCTAGATCCTCTGGCAGATTCTTAGCAACCTTTTATTACTTTTGTGTAGCATTTGGTATTGTTGACACACACACACACCTCCTCCTGGATATGCCTTCCTTGTCCTTCTACCTGCCTGACCCTCCTCAGTCATCATCTGTGCCCTAGAGCTGAACCCATGGTATCTTCGCAGGCTCTGCCCTGGGCTCTGTTCCTTTTGCTCTCTATACTTTTTCTTGGTCTCTTGTCTCCAGTCACACAGCAACCTTCCTTGTTCAGACCCTTATCACTTGTCACCTCGGCCAGTGCTGTCAACCTCAAAGAGAAAGTGGGGGCCACTCCCCAAGGAATAAGGATCCCTGTGGGTTGCAGGTGGACGTTTTAATCTGGTTTAGGCTGCATAGCTTCATGTTTGACACCTCTGAACTAGACTATTGTAACGAACTCCTAATTGTTTTCTCTTCTTCCAGACATTTCCCTCTCCTACTTTCTCTAAATAGTGGCCAAAATAGTCTTCCTTTGTCTCAGGACTTACTGTGTCACTCTCCTACTGAAAAATCTTTGGCATTTAAAGCCTTTCAGTCTTGCTCCGGGTCATCTTTAGAGACATTAAATACAATTTCCCTTTATGTACTCTACATTCCAACTAAACTAGCATACTTGTTATAAAATTCAATACTTCCATAGCATACTTATTATAAAATTCAATACTTCCATACTTTTGCAAAGGCTGTCCCCATGCCTCAAGTGCATTTTGATGCCATTTAGAATCTGTAGCTTCCTTCACAAGTTCATGTACCATATTCTACCAAAAAAAAAACCCAAACAAACTTCCTGATCCCCTTAATTGTTAATATTCTCTCCCTCCTCAAACTATCATATGTATTTTAAATTTGTTTAAATGTTATATACCTCCCATAAAATGTAGCCTCCTTGAGAGGAGATTGAATACAGAGATTGAAATTATTATAGAAAGTGCATTGGACTTTTCTTTCTTTATCAGTTCGCATGTTTTGGAACATAATGATGTCTGGGTTGTAAAATTCAAAGAATGCTTTTGGTTCTGTGTTTTTAATGAACATCTTTCCCTGATGCTGACTTATGATTACCATAGTTCTTCAGACTTATCATTTGTCATATGGCTGACCCCACAAAGCAGCTTCAGAATAGTTCAACAGACGATTAATAAGCAACTGGTTGTGTGCAAGGAACTGGTGAATATAGAGATGAAAAATAGCTCAGGTAGCTTAAAGTCTTCTGATAGGTAAGATATACATACAGATAATTATCATGCAATGTAGAGTGTGAATAGAAAAAAGACATCTAGACACAGTGCTAGAAGAAAATGCAAGGAAAGAGAGAATTTGCAGCTGGAGAATTAGAGAAAAGATCATTTGTGAGGTAACACATAAATTGAGCCTTGAAGGAAGTGGAAAATTTTGAAAGGCAGAGATGAGGAAGGAGTACGCTTGACAATGGTCAAATGTCAGCAAATTGATGGTCAGTAAGGGAGGTTATACTTGCAGCATTTCTAAAATAGGCTGCATCCTAGTGTAGCTGTGCCCTAGGCTCCTGAGGTCTTATTGATGTCCTATTACTTTCTATTTCAAATGGGGCATAAAAATATTCAGGTCCAGCTGGAACATTAGGTATTGGACAAGGGCTAACTATGCTCTATGTGAAACTGACAGCCCTCCCAGGAACCATTAGTTTGCAATCTTTTTTGTATGTCTTCTTGAGTATTTTTCCAGGATTGTGTCAATAGCATCCAAAAAGTTATCTACCCAATGTTTGAGGTACTTTTGATGAAGCTTTTAGTCTTTTGAGTTGAAAGATTTTTTTTGAAGGATTGAAACTGTGTTTTAGCACTGGCTATTACACAGATGGAATAAAATTATATCCTCTTTTGCAATGGCAGTGTTGAGTAAAATAAACATCCTCAATTCTAAAACAGCTAGCTGTATCACAAGGGTACAACTTTATAATATCTTAGTTAAAATCTCTGAGTAATCAAATCTGCTTAATATTTAAGATATTGGTGCTAGCAGATGCTTGACATGACTAATTAATACAGTATAGGAGTGTTGATTTTGTTTCTTGAGTTTCCAGATTTTCCACATAGTAAAATCCATGCCATTGTAATGTCCTGGACGAGAGCACTCTCCTTCCTATTGAAAATGATAGGCAGTATGGTTCAGTGTCAGGTTCAGAACAACTTTCACCAAGATTTTGCTAGAAGAAAAACGCAATTCCATGATAGTTATCAAGTATGTTAACCTTTCTTCTTGAGGGTAATTAGAATGATTGTGATGTTGTCTTTGAAATCTTGTGATATTTCTTCTATAATTCTTTTGTCATGGGGAAGCTTTGTGCTGATATTTAATCAGTCTCTCCCTTCTATGTGTGAAAAACCTCAGCAAGTAATCTGTTGGATTTAGGAACTTTACCATTTTAAAGGTAATAACTAAATCTATATTGTTATACTTTAGTTGAGGCTATTCATAATGGAGAAAGGTATATTTAGGTGATCACTGAATTGTGATATCTAACTCTTTAATATTACCTTGCTACTCGTGAGGGATTTGAGTGAGTTACAATTCTGTAGAATTTCTTGGAATCATATGCAATATGGTTGACTTTATAGAAGCTTTGAGTTTAATAGCTACCTCATTGTCTCTAGATGTCTTTGGCCACTATATTGTGTCCAATGTCTCATTCTGATAGATAGATAGATAGATAGATAGATAGATAGATAGATAGATATCTTTATATTGAAAGACAAGCTTCTATAGCCAATCTTTTCATCGGTACTATAAAGGGTTTTTTAAAGATAGTCTAAATTTTCAGATTTATTCCTATCAAAATGGCCAATTAGTTGTTGGACTTGAACTCATCATTTATCTCCTATCTCCATGCCTTCTATTTCTCATTTCTGTGGCTTCAAATGAAATTCTCCACAATGATAGATAGATAGATAGATAGATAGATAGATAGATAGATAGATAGATAGATAGATAGATAGATAGATAGATGGATGGATGCATGCCAAATTCTAGGAATGCAAATACTAGGAAGACAGTTTTTAATCTGGAGGAGTTTACATTTTAATGATGGAAGACAATACATAGAGGGGGGGAGATGGCATTGTGTGGAGCTCACCAGGTGTTGGAGTGAAAGTTTGCCTGGTACTGAATAAAATTAAAGGAAAGAAGGGGCAGCTAGGTGGCACAGTGGATAGAGCACCAGCCCTGGAGTCAAGAGGACCTGAGTTCAAATCAGACCTCAGACACATAACACTCACTAGCTTTATGACCCTGGGCAAGTCACTTAACCCCATTGCCTAACAAACAAACAAAAAGATTAAATAAAAGCCTAGTATCCTAAAAACAGAGTCCAAGTTTATGGTGCATGGCATATGGGAATGATGGCCAAAGTAGAGACAGCATGTTTTGAACATGTACTGGAAGATTACACTTGGAATGAAAATCCTCTCACTTCCATCTTTTAATACTCTTATTTTCCTTAAAGGCTCAGCTCAAGTGCCACTTCTTTCTTTGACCCTTTTCTGTTTGTCCCAAGTTGTGAGTGTTCTCTCCTTCCTCAGGTCATTTTATATTTATTTATCTCTATATATGTTGTGTCCTCAAGAAAACATAAGCTAAATGAAGAAGCTATTTTTGTTTATGTTTTTTAAAAGTCTATTCAGCATCTGAGTCCTTTTGTATTTTTAAAGTGCTTAATAAATATTTAATTAATAAATGAGTAAAACAAACTATTACTTTGCTAAAAATTATTCTTTATCCTGTGCATCATAGTAGTCAGATTAATTGTAAGCATATTGTTTCATGGTGTCTACTATGCTTAATATACTATTTGGTAGAAATTAGCTCAAAGAATTAATCATTCCACCATTCATGTTCATATCTAAGCTAAAAAGTTCCTTCGAACAGGAGTACTGCTACAAAGTTATTATGTCGCTACAAAGTTATTATGTGTACATTTTTATCTTCCAATAGTACTCTTTAATAATTCTTTGGTTGTATTGCTTTTCAAGAAATAGAATTTCTAGTATCCAGTGTCATGACATAGCTATAATAAGAATTTCTTAATTGCTTACTATGGTCTTTAGACTCTATTGCAAGCAAAATTATAATTATATGCCATATGTATGTCAGTGATTTACCTGCTTTTTGGTGGGCTGAAAATGGTGTAAACAATATGCTGATGCTTTGCAAACTTTCCAGTCCAGAAGGTCTAATGACTTTGACCTCTCTATAAATCAGCAATGTTGCTGACATTTTCACAGAAAAACCTAATAATGATTAGCTTATCAGATGCTGATGTGCATTGTCTAAATGACTATTCTTCTATCCAATGACATTTTTACTTAAGATATAGTTTTTCATTTGTGAAATCTACTCAACATCATCAGTCATGACAACCATTATGTTGGTTATTGCCCTGCTAACATATGCAAAACACACCTTTATTTACATCCATTTGATGGTTGCTTTGGCATGGCATATACAATGTGAAAAATATACCACTATATACCTTGTACGTTGTCAGAGAGAGAGCAGGGCCTAGCCTATTTCTAAGATCCTACTGAGCTATTCTCACACAATGCTATTATGACAATTTCATCTATTTTGGGGAGGAAGTTGAGTTCATTTTTTTTCCTTTCAAGAAGAAAATGACCTTTTTTCATGAGCCTAGACACTAAGAGGATGGATTAGAGAAGTATTGGTTTCCTAATCCTTCTCAGAAATACTCAGGGGCCATTTAAAGGTATTCTGAAAAATAGAATAAGCAGAAGAATTAATCAATTTCAGGAGAACTTATGGTTTATGACAATCACCAAGAAGAATTGACAAGAGTTGTGTCAATTAACCATGAAAAGAATCAGAGATCCTTTCATGCAGGAATCGGCAAAAAGGGAGGAGCATTCCAAGGACTTAGTGAGTATCACCCTGAATGCTCACTGTGATTCACTTTTTTTAAGTTTTTTTTCTGCATATTCAGGGAAGATTTGCTAATAGCAGGTGAAACTGACACCTTTCTCTTCCAAGTAATCTTCTATAACCTTTACAGAGTAAAATGCATGGGTAGTATTGGCATATTATCTCTCTATTTCCATAACAAGGACATTTGGAGCAGGTTTTCTTACTCTTCTTTAGCCTTAAAGTCCTCTCAGTCTTCTAGGTACTACGGTTACTCATGCCACCCCTGGGAATCAAACACTTCTCAAACCATAATATTTTTGGACCATCTGTTACCATTAAAGGCTATTAAAGAGGGTATGGGCTTTTGTGAGATTTCTGAAGCAAAGACCAGTGAAATTTCATGGAGGTAGTGAGTTCTAACTGAAAGGCCATGGTGCTGATATGTTGGGATATCTCCTATCTTCTAATTTTTGAGAGGGGTAGTAAAACAGATGGTATCCAGATAGCTACATTCTTGGTTCATAGGATTTCACTTTGTGTCCAGTGATGATTAACTCTTGCTTATTTGATCACGATGGAGTTTTTAAGTGCCTTGGAGGTGTTCCTGAGCAGCCTCCAGTTCTGTAAGTTGAGGTTGGCTGTCAGTACAAACCTCTGTCAGGAAAGAAATAAGGGCAAGACCATAGTTAGTGATGAGGGTTGTATCTTGGTAAATATGTGCATCACGTTGTTGAAAAAGAATTACTTTGAGAGGAAAAAAGTACTCTAGTTGTCTTAGTGGTGGGAAGTGTAAAAGAGGAGGTGTGTCTGAGAATCTGATTTGTCTTTTTTCATGCAGACATTTGGCTAAGAGGTGGTATGTGATTGATACCTTCATCGACGTAGCGGTGATCAGTACCATCCAGAAACAAAATAATGATTGTTTTTTTGTCAGAGATAAAATGCTGTGGAAAGCTGTGGAAATATAAAAATGCCCTAAAAGAATAGATGGGCAGTTTCATTGGTTGTGGGAAGTCTATTATAGTAGAGGAACTGAAACATTCTATTTGAGAATATCCATTATTACCATGAAATCACTGCCCGTGGATAGGAATAGATCTCTAGAAAAGTCTAGGGATATTTCTGTCAAAGTGCTTCATGAAAGGGAGAAAATGCAAGAACCCACAAACTCCCTATCCTGTCCTTGATCTCAGCACATAGGCCTGTATGTATTGGCTGATGTCATACCAGGACAAGGTTAACTAGAAGACCCTAGGTCAAGGGTCACCTGGGAGACCAGGTAAACGGTCATAGTCTTCAGTGACCCACAACCAACCTGTTGTGGAAGAGACTCTTCTGTGCTTTCCTGCAAAGGCACAAATAGGTAGGGAAAGTACATGAGTACTTCATCAAATATGAATTTCCCCTCTAGGAAGTGAATGATTCCATTTACAGAGCCTTGTGTGAATGAATCATGTGTTTACAGTGGCTGTCAAGTGCTCTTGATCCCTTACAGCCAAGTCTGGCTACCTGAAATTCTCTGATCACATAGTTGCTGGGGGGAGGATAGTTAGAATGCTATACATCTATAAATAATGCAACTTGAGACCATGGCTCACCTAACTTGTCACTGATTCAGATATGGTACTGTCCCCAAGTTAGTAATCTGGTTGTACAGTGCTGGGATATGGATCTCCCTCCAGCTGGTCGTTCCAGTTTTTGAAAAGCCATTGTTATTTACAGTATCTCCTTTCAGACTGTAGCTACACTTTGTAGCCATAAGCTTTCAGGATAAGGAAGCTCAGAAGTGCAGTAGATCAGAGCATGGATTGATTTGGGTTTTAGGGGTAGGGTGGTGGTGGTAAGATTAGAGGTAGAACCACAGAATCTCACAATTTGAAGGAATCTATAAGACATACAGTCCAACCAGTATTTGAATTGGAAATCCCTCTCCTCATGCTCTGGCAAAAAGTCATCCAGCTTTTGCTAGACTACCTCTAGTAAGGGGAACCCACTCAATCCTTTCCACCTTTGGATAACTCTTTTTATTAGGAATTTCTTGAGCTAAAGTTCCTCCATTCCTGGAATTCTCTCCCTCTTCACCATTGCCTCCTGGCTTACCTGGTTACCTTTATGTCACAGCTAAAATCCCACCTCCTACAAGAAGCCTTTCCCAATTCTTCTTAATGCTTGTTTATTATCCCCAATTTATTCTGGGTACAGTGATCTTGAATATGTTTCTTCCAGTATATATTTTGTTTGAAAATAATTGTTTTCCTGTTGTCTCCCTCGTTAGACTAAACTCTTTGAGAGCAGGAACACTTTGGTAGGTTTTAAAACTGGAGAGCAGTTTGACAATAATCAGGTTTAATTGACATCCTATGACTTATACCATATACCCTAAAGAACTCAACATGACTGCCTAAATTGGAAAAGTCACACCATAAAAAGGTAGAAGAGAATGAAATAAAGTACCTTTCATAGCTCTGACTAGGGAGAGAATTTTAAACTAAACAAGTGACACCAAAAATAAAATAGATAATTTCATTTATGTGAAATTGAAATGTATTGCACAAACAAAAAAATGCAGCTAGGATAAGAAGGAAAAACTACTGGAAAAAAAAGTGTGCATTAAATATCTCTGATAAGGGTCTGATAGCGATGACATAATAGAGAATTAAAAGAAACCAGGAGCCACGCCCCAGTAGTCAAAGAATATAAACAAACAATTGCCATATGAATCATTGCTCCAAATTACTAATCATAAGAAAAACACAAGTCAAACTAACCATTAGATTTTATTTCACACTTAAAAAATTTGCAAAGATGTGAAAAGTAGGAAATAGTCTGTGTTGGAGCATCTGACTGTGAAGGGACAGGCACACTAATATACTCACTGTTATTGGAGCAGTGAATTGTTCCAATGATTTTGGAGGGCAGTTTGGGATTGAACTTTTTTTAAAAAGCAATTAAAGTGACCCTTCCCTTTGACCCAGAAATTATATTGTTAGACATATACCTTAAGGAAGACTAAGACAGAAATAGAGGACTGTTATACATCAAAATATTAATAACAGCACTTTTTGGATGTGATAAAAGACTCGAAGTAGATGTATGAATCTAGACCTACTAGAATCTCTTATGGTACACGAATCAATTGGAATATTATTGTACCATGTAGATGGGATGAATATAATGAATTAAGAGAAACATAAACACAGGAAGAGCTCTGTGCACTAATGCAGAGTAAAGTAAGCAGAACTAGGAAAATAATATATGTAATGACTATAATAATGTAATTGGACAGAACACAAAAAATGAAACTGAATGCTGTATAATTATAATGACTAAAAAGAATGCTTCTGGAGAACACGAGAAAATATGCTTCCCTTCCTTTGTAGAAATGGGAGTCTGTGAGGGTAGAATCTTTCATATAATGTTAGAGTGAATGTGTTGGTTGCTTTTGCTGGACTTTTTTTAAAATTTTTGTTGCAAGGGATGGCTCACTGGATGGAGGGAAGAGATATATATTGACATAAAAATATTACATCAATAAAAATTTTGAAAGATATGCCCCTTATGTTATGGGAGGAATTCCTAGAAATTCTTAGGTTTTTCTTTCACATTGGTGAAAGGAAAAGTCAAGGAGAACTCAAGAATGAGCTATCAGCAGTATTTGGCAAAAACCATGTTAAGACCAATATGTTCTTTAGTGTTCCTTGTGATAGAATTATATCTAGCTTCCAACATTGTTACCCCACCCCTCAGAAATTAATCTCTTTGCCACAAGAAAATTGTCATTTTTACTCTGATGATCATTGGAATGAAAAGAATTGTTCTACCAGGCTAAGACTGAGTGGGGAATGATATTAACCCTGTATTTTTCCACTATGGAACCTTCTCATTTCATCCCTTTGTAAGCTGTGGGTGCTGCAGTTGTCCTGGTGGTGATTAGGCTAACCTAACCACAATACAAACAGAAACTCCACCCACTCACTTGCCTTGCCCCTTTCTTAGGGGTCAACTGAGCTCTGGCACAGTGAGCTTGAATAGATGCACCTTCAAATCAAGAGCCAGGGCCTTCATAAGCCGCCAGGATGTGAAATGCGCATTCCAATCCACTTTGGTGCATGACTACATCCAGTTCTCAATTCAAGGAGTATGAGAGCTGGCCCAGGTGAGAGCCATTTTCTACCCCTTGAACTTGGCTCATATGGTTTGGAATTCTCCTTCCCTGAACCAGTCTTTTAGGGCTTTTTCATTCCAGGCTAATTCCTTGCTTTGGACCTGCATGAGTATGATTTTTTGGTAACTTCTTCAGTATACTTCATTTCCATTCATTTGAAATTCTTTCTACAGTATATTAACATTTATTCTTTGCCATGCCAGCATTGATTTTTCACTTAAATTATTTTTTTTCAAATTTGAGATGACCTTAAAATTGCCTTTTTTATTATTAATGTTTTAAAATCATTTTTAAGATGTTAAATTTTTATCTGTTATATTTGCCATAGAGAGACAGCATGGCATAATTGTGGATACAGAACTGTTCTCAGACACCTGAAGAACAGAATTGAATTCCTTTCTCTGACATACATACTGATTGTATAACCAAGATCAAGTCAATCCCTCTCAGTGCCTTAGACAACTCTCTTAAGACTATAAATTTCTGAGAATGTGCATTTCTGCTTTGGTAGAGGTAGTTCCCTATACCAATCAATCAAATCACAGATCCAGCCCGATTCCTGTAATTTGCAACAAATGCTTTACCAATCTGTTCTTTTTTTCTTTTTTATCTTTCTTTGCTATATTATTTAATGCTTTGTTTGTATGTAACCAAGTATATCAACATTGCCTCTACTAATTTCCTTTTTTAATACATAAGCAACCCATCTATATTTATATAATTTCTTCTAAATCATCATGGACGAGATAAATGTGCTGTAATAGAAAAAGTTTATCTTTATGTCACAATTAAGATAAATGTTATTCTTTTTCTATCTTATTATAGTTTTTATATTTACATCTGTGATCCAGCTGAAATTTATGTAGCATGTATTACAACATAAATCTAAATTTATCTACTACTGTATTGCTAACCACTTTTCCTAATTTTAAAAAAATCTTTTTTTCCTACATTTTTTTCAAACAATCATTTGTCTGCATTTGGTTATATTTCTAGGATCTATTATGTGTCATTGATCTCTTTTCTGTTTTTCCCCAATGACAGATAGTTTCCATGTAAAATATTTACTTTTAAATTCTGAAAATGCCAGTCTACTTTAATCACCCTTTTTTTTAAAGTCTCCCTTGATTTTCTTGCCTGTTTCTTTCTACATATAAATTGTGTTATGGTTTTATCCAGATCTATAAAGAAACTCATTGGTATTGTAATTGCCATTCTGTTGTCTATAAATTAAGTTTTTGAGAACACTGTCATCTTTACTACGTTAATCTTAGCTTGTTCATGAACACTGAATGACCTTCCAATTATTTAGGTCTTCCTTTATTTCCATCAGTTTTATAAAGGTTATGTGTATGTCAAGGTAAATTAATCCCCAAATATTTAATTTCTTTGTTGCTGTAAACTGGATGCTATTTCTAAAATATTTATTGTCACATTATTGTTAGAGAGTACATTTTTTCCTGTCAAACACAAAAATAAGAGAGATACGATTTCAGTGTGTAAAAAAAAAAGTCATTTTAGATGTGCAAAACGAATTTGGACATTTTCATTAAACACTCCTTATTAAAAGCAAAATTATTTGAAACCTTTTAAATTAGGTATGGTATGAAACTATTATTTATATGCTCTGCCTTTTTGTATCTTTCAGAAATAGCAAGACAAGCTGCACAAATAAAGCTTTTGAGGAAACTTCAGAAGCAAGAACAGGCTCGAGTTGCCAAAGAAGCAAAGAAGCAACAAGGTAACTGATCAATCTAAAAAATTATGAATTTATGTAGTTGTCAGTATTGAAATTCTTAATAGCAGGGTTTGATTCCTTATTCCGTTTTGGATGACATCTACCCTTGGATTTTTTGTTTCTCATAGCAATAATGGCCGCTGAAGAGAAACGAAAACAAAAGGAACAGATAAAGATAATGAAACAGCAGGTATGTTTGGACACCCAATTGATTTTCCATAATGAAGGCCATGTTTTTGATTCTGTGTTTGTACTATTTTTCATTTAAGTTTCATAAATAACTACTTCTAAGAATAATGTTTTACGTAATATTATGTACATATGGACCCTTTTATTTCTTTAAGCAAATTTTACTTCCTTTTTGGAAGGCCAGTACTTATATTTATTTGATTTCTTAGAAATAGTTGCAGATAAACAAGAGAGACATAAGTTTGCAACTGTGATTATTTAAGAATAAATGTTAATTTAAAAGCTGTTTAACATTTAACTGAATTTTGAGTATGTATTCAAATCTTGAATGTAGAGTAATATTCTTTCATGTAGAAGAAAAAATTAGATGTAGCAACTTATGAGATATGTGATTTGCATCAGCTTCCAAAATGTTTTAATTGATGATCTAACAGACGGCTTTTTTATAACTCTATTTTAGCTTTGTTTTTATCACTTAAGTTTTACGTGAAAATTTTTTGTCATTCATATTACAGAACTTAAAAGTGTTAGTGAATTTTGCTTTATTAGATGCCTGTTTTCCTTAGAGAAGCTGGTAGGCAGTTTGGTATTACCTTGGCATCATATTCCAACCTGAATTGTGGTCTTGAATCTCCCCTGGGATTCCTATATCTTGTAAGATATTAAGAAAAGCTAAATTTTAAAAACATAGGAGTATAAATCATTGTCAAATCTTTTGCTTTGGTCTCATTTCCTAAGTGCCTTTAGAGTTACCTAAAAGCCATTAACAATAGAAAATGCTCTATGCTTAAAAAACAAAAAAAGACTTTCTCTTTAGCACATTTGGAGTTCTGTCTTCCTGTAATATCCTTTCTGTGTAACTAGATAACTTTTAAACTAAGCTTGTGTAAGCAAAATATTATAATTAACAGGGATTGTATGAAACACTCTCCAATCTCCCTTTTATTAGGGAGTGTGATTGCCATACATCAGATTTTTCATTCTTTCCTTTATCATTTCCCTCCCCTCCCTTGTTTTTCTATATGACTAGTCCACTTCCCTCTTAGTTCATATGTCTCGATGATGACACATTTTATACTGCTTTTTTTTGTTCATTGAAACAACCTGTATGAAGATAAGTAAATACAAAATATTTTGAGGAAATTGGGAAAACAGTGCAAAATAAGAGGTATTAAGAAAGACTTCACAGAGTAGCTGGCATCTGAACCCAGGCTTGAAAGAAGATGAGGACTAAAGAAGCATAAGGGATAGTTTGTGAGAATGGGTGGGGCATAGAATATCAAGTTTGCGAAATAGCTCATAGTTCTATCTTGCTGGAATATAAAATGCAAATGGTGGCTATCACCAGAAGTCCTTTCATAATAGGGCTATTGTATCAACCCTGCAAATAATTGTGAACCATTTTGGGCAGTTAAAACTGAACTGGTTCTGAACTAATGAGAAACCTGAAGTTAGGTCCCTAACTTCCCCACCTGCCAATAGGAAACCTGTATATAACCAGTACTTTTTGTCATTCACATTACAGAACTTAAAAGTGTTAGTGGATTTTGCTTTATTAGCTGCCTGTTTTCCTTAGAGAAGCTGGTAGGCAGTTTGGTATTACCCTGGGATCATGTTCCAACCTGAATTGTGGTCTTACTTAATATGCTATAAGATTAAAGCTTGAACCTCCCATGGAATTCCTAATTGGCTTCTTGATCAGTTTAATTGGTATCACCCATGTAGCCTGAGCCCTCAGTGATAGGTTCTGTGAAAGCCAGAAAAAGTTCAAGGCACTCTTTGGTTCAGCCTTTACTCGAAATCATAGCGTGTAAATTAACCTCCAGTGTTTTCTTGTACTTGACCAAACAAATGACACATTAGTTCAAAACAAAAGTCACTTACTTAAACAGCATGGCATAATACAGCTAGTGGGGGATTTGGGGCTGTGGGGATTGATTAATTGCTCTTGAGGGGTAGTAAGAAATATTGAGAAATCTTAGAAATGTGAAGGATTGAAGTAGTCAGGGTGTTTTCTCAGGCTCACAATCCATCTGAAGGCAAAAGCTTCCTACTGCCCAGGGAGGCACCACACTGGCATGGTCTAGTCTAGAGGTGTCAAACTTGTAGTTCAATCCGAACTAGACTAAAATGTAATTGGTAAATATTTTAATAAAAGAAATGCAAATGCATTACAACAGAGATAATGTTAATATGGGCCAGCAGCAATCTATTTCTATTTGAGTTTGACATCTCCTCTCTAGACTTGCTTGAAAGGAAAGTAATACAAATACCACATCTTGCCACTAGGTGCTATTGCTCTTTCTGCTGTGAGTACTAGTCCCCTTGAATGGTAAGTGCAGTAGCTATTACCTTCTGGCCTCTTCATAGCTCTCTTTAAAAAAAAAAAAATCCTTCACTCAATTCCATTTCTGGATATATACCTCAAGGAGATAAAAGACACAAGGAAAAGCCCTATCCATACCTAAATATTCATAGAACTGTTTTTTGGTTTGTTTGGTTGTTATTTTGTAGTAGCAAAAGTTAGAAATAAAGTGGGTCCCCTTTGATGGGTAAATGATTACACGAATCTTGGCATATAAATTATACAATATGGAACAATATAAGAAATTCAGAGAATTATGGGATGACTGCTATTAACTGATAACAGAAGTAATTACAAGAACTATAATAATGTAAATGATAACACGGAAAGGTGATTGAACTCTAATTAGAATGACCAATATTGATCCCAGAGAATGGATGATCAAATACACCTTCCTAAGAGAGAAGTGAGGTACTATAGCTATAAAATGTTGTCTGTACAGTCAAGAATATTACTGTGTTTGTCAATTTTTCTTTACTGCTTTTCTTTATTGCAAGTAAGGGTTAATTGGGGAGGAATTATATCAGGAAATGACTTTGATATAAAAATAAAAGGTGTCAATAAAACTTAAAACCTGTCCTAAGAATTCCCCACATTGCACACCCATTCAAAGCCTCTGAGATGTGATATTTGGCATCTCTTCCTAGTCAATGAGTGTTCTAATGCTTGGTGTGGCAAAGCATTGTGGCAGATGTAGACCAGAGAGTCTTTACCTATCCAGACACAAATTCTTTATATCTAGAAGCCATGACCTTGAACAAGGTTTAGGATCACCACACTAAAATCTTGGGATGTAGTCATTCTGTCTGCTTCTAACGGTTAATTGGTGAAATACAAATCTACTCTTCTAGATTTGTGCAGAAAACAAAATATAGGGGCAGCTAGGTGGTGCAGTGGATAGAGCACAGGCCCTGAAGTCAGGAGGACCTGAGTTCAAATCCGGCCTCGGACCAAACACTTGACACTTACTAGCTGTGTGACCCTGGGCAAGTCACTTAACCCCAACTGCCTAAAAAAAAGAAAAAAGAAAGAAAGAAAGAAAACAAAATACAGTCATGTAACATGATAATTACTACGTGAGTATAATGAAGAAACCAGAAGTGGATCAGGCAAAGTCACATAGAAGCATGGTTTCAAAATATACAACATACATATGCCTTGCTAAAACAAAACAAAAAAAAACACAATTAAAAATAAACAAAGAAACAACAACAGTGGATGGTAAAATGGTCTCGATAGAACAGGAGACAAAGTTTCATATGTACAAACTGATGTTAGAGTCACAAACCAGGTATACAGACTGGAAGGACTGCTAGAGGTGCATCTGTCATTTTATGTTCCAATAGTGATGACCCTTAATAAAGTCATCTTCAAACCAGAAATATGATGATACACACGCAAATGAGATCGGTCCTTTTTGGACGCTAATCTTCCCAGACCAATGAGTTTCGTATTTAATTCTTATCTGTCTTTTTCCTTGTGGAATATTAGCATATAAATGGGTGTTTATTCAGAATTAAAATTCTAAGGCCAGTGGTAGAATTTCCTACATCTTTTTGCTTATTAGATAATTTCATATACATATATATGTATATATATATATAATTTAATTTGTATTCCTTTAAATCCTCAAATAGAAAGTCTTTATAATTTAATAACAAAATAAATGTAATAAACAATATGATTAATATAGGATTTAAACATACTAATTTAAGGTATGTACATTTTCATAGAAAATTAGTTTCTGTTTAATGAATCTTCAGTTATGGTTACTCACTTGTTTCAGAAATTGGTTAATGATCAGTAATTACATTTAAAGACATTTTATTTATCAAGTGAAAACAAATTTTGTGGAAATTATCTTTACTAGTCCCTTCTATTTGTACAGAGCTTTATACTTTTAAAAATATTTTTGATTTGATCCTCACAACATCCCAGTGAAACAGGGTAGGCGTTATTTTACAGATGAGAAAACTAAGGTCTAGAGAATTTACTTGATGAAGGTTACACTGTTAATATCATATCCAGGAAGGGAACTAAGCTTTCCTGATACATGGTGTATTCCTCTTTGTATTATTCCTTGTTGTCTCTCTTTTACTTTTATCTTTCTTATTACTGCATGTACTTACAAAGAATTGTCAACTATGTGTAGTACTTTGCTTGTATGTTTCTTCTGGTACTTACTGCATTTGGTCTTATGTATTTATTTCTTTATATGTTTTATTTCCCCTACTAGATTATAAGTTCCTTGAAGGCAGGGGCCATGACTGCTTCCTTTTTGTGTTCTCTAAAGCACCTTGAATAGCAGGGACTGTTACATTTTTGTCCTTGTATCCCCAGTGCCTTTGACATAGTAGGTGCTTAATAAATGGTTGTTAATTGATATATGGATTGATTGAATAGTGCCTTGCATGTAGTAGGCTCTCAATAAATGTTTTTGTAATTTACTTTTTCATTAAATTTTATGCAGATAATTAGGTGTTTACATTATATAAAGAATTTTGGAAAAAACCATCTTTTAGTAGTGTAAAATGTGGAATTGTATGTGGATTGAAGTGTATATAGTTAAAATGTATATTTTTCCATCTACTTAAGCTATTTTTGAAACAGTGTGGACTTTAAAATCTTTTTAAACATGGATTACTCTGTCTAAACAATTTTTTTTGTTGATTTTAATGTCATTTTAATATCTTAAATATTTGAAAAATTCCCTACAGGAGAAAATTAAGAGAATACAGCAAATCAGAATGGAAAAAGAACTTCGAGCCCAGCAAATTCTAGAGGTAGAACTTTTAGATTTAATACAATTAAGAACTTATTCATACTTTTCAAAGTTTTTATGAACAAACATCACAGTTGCATGTTTTGTCAAAAGTCCAAGTCAGTCTGTCCTTCAAAATGCTCTTAAGCTTCTATTCACATATATTAACATCTCATAAGTCAACCTCATCCACACAGATCATGGTCAAGAATGAAGAAACAAAGGGCAGCTAAGTGGCACAGTGGATACAACACCGGCCCTGGACTCAGGAGGACCTGAGTTCAAATGTGACCCTCAGACACATAACATTAGCTGTGTGACCCTGGGCAAGTCACTTAACCTCCTTGCCTACCCCCCCCCCCAATGAAGAAACAAACATGAAAGACTTTTGAGCAGCTGAAATAAAAGACACCAAAGTTCATACGTTTTGTACTCAATATGGAAGTCCCTCAGTAACATAATTAAAATCTACTTACTTCTTATTTCAAAAATACAAATAATACCAGTAATAAGTCTGTTTATCTGATCTTCAGGAAGCACAGAGACAGTTAAAAGTAATTAACCTGATGTTGGAGATGGGTTGTTAGTCAATCACACTGACAACAGTGAAAACTGACAGCTGACAACAAGGAGTAAGGACATAAAAGTGCTTAAAAAAAAAAGAAAAGAAAAAGAAAAAATAAATGTGCAAGTACTCAAAAAGGATAGCATTGGGGGCCATTTACTTTAAGGAAAGAAAAAAAAACCAGAAACAAAACAGTCCAAACAACCAAAACTGGCTATGAGTGCCTACAATGCTATAGTAAATTTCCTCATTGATAGTCATAATATTAAGTATGAGTCCCTAAGAAAAGGCTAAATGATACTGTCCTCAGTTTTGGAGGGAAGGGGACATATATAATGCATTTAGGAGAGGTTTCCTTTCAAAGTGATTAAAATAAAACAAGTTGTAACGTCCAAAGGGTAAACCCTCAACAAAACTCAGCCATCTAGAATGACTCATTTTTCCAGAATGTCACAAATAGCAAAGTTTAATTCTATTACACATTTTTATTTAGAAATATCAATTTAGTCCATATTTGTGTAACTACATAGTCTAGTTTACTTCTAACTTAGCAATTATTTTTGAAACACTGATGAGTTGAAAATAGTGTATATTTTAAAATTTGAGTTTAAAGCTGTTGTTGACATAATCTTGATAACCAAAACTGCATGTTTAAAGAAATTTAACAGTTTCTGTAAAATGGAAAAGCTTTTTATAACTTAACCTTATCTCAGGTATAGGAAACTTTAAAATTATGTTTTCAGTTTCAGATATTCATTTCAGATTTTAATTCCATAGATGTTATAATATATCAAATGGATAATGCTAAATATTCAAATCCAAGTAAATGGAAAATTCCCAATTATAATGATGATATCAGCACACTTTATATAGTAATTTAAGACTTGCAAAGCTCTTTATATGCATTATCTACATACATTGGGTTATTACTTTTTTTATACTTAAAAACAACATAAATTATAAAATTTTTAATCTTGACTAGATATATTAAAAAGCTTTTATACTCTTAATTTAGAAATTTTGGCTTTAAGAATTTTGGGTACATTTTCATTCTTTACTTTATGGCTCCAAATAAAATAAATATACTTTGTTACATAAAGGAACTATAATTTTGTTCATGTGATACTTATTTTCCAAAAACATAATAAAAGATGACATTTATATAGTGCCTTAAGGTTTGCGAAGTGTTTTATATAAGTTAACTCAATGCAGATTTCAGCCTTCTCCACCACTTACTACCTGTTTCATAGGTTTCTTTAGAAAAAAATTATCTCTAGACTTCATGAAGTTGGTCATCAGAAGATAGCCATAGAGTATGGTGCTTATCCTTGAAGTCTTGCCAACTTAGTAGAACCTGCCAAAGCTTTCACTCCACTCACATGGTCTTAGAGATCACAAGATTGTTTCTGTGCCACAGTTTACTGGAGGAAATACATTTTAAATGTGTAAATTCCAAATTACAAGTTGAAACAAATATTTCCAATATATATCGGTGACGAACTATGTTATAATATCATGTGTCATGTATTGTTTTGCACCTTGTGAGGCATATAGCTTCCTTTCAATTCTAAGATTATTTTCAAGTTATAGTGGTGCTGTTGCATGACTTTGAGACCTGTTTTGCATGCACAGGCTAAAAAGAAAAAGAAGGAAGAAGCGGCAAATGCCAAATTATTGGAGGCCGAGAAACGAATAAAGGTTAGTTTAGCTGAGCATCAGAGTTTTTATTTTTTGAAAAATAAAAACCATGTGATTGTCTATGCTGTGTAAATTTATGAGAATTATACTTCTCAAAATTCTCTGAAAATGTTTAGCAAACCTATAATGTGTGGATTATATGTATGTTTCTGCTTATAGTAACATAAATGTTTTTGTTGTACGTGCTTTGTCTGATGCTTGGTTTGAGCAAAAGTAGACATTTATTTTCAATATAAACTATCATAATAAACCTGTGAACAATTTTATTTGGGCTAAGTGCCCCCCAAATTTCATTTTCTTTACTGCATTGTATGTTACATTCTGTCCCCTACTGCCACCCTGTCTTGCTTTTCCCTTCACTTATTAGTGTTCTTTATGTCTTTGTGACCAAACCAGGAACAAACTAAAATCTTGACCAACATTTACTTAAAATAACTTACCTATATCCCCACAGGGTAGTTTAAAAAATCCTGGGAAAGAGTTAGGTAACCCAGGTTCAAATCAGGGTTCTGACAGTCACTAGATATGTGTCCAAGGGCAAATCATTTAACCTATCTGAGCCTAATCTTTCTCATATGTAAAAAGGACATACATAATAACTAAGGCGTTACCTGTTTCCCAGAGTTGTTATGATAGTGCTTTGTAAACCTTAAAGCACTATATAAATGTGAGTTTTTAATATTTCTTTGACAGTGCACCAAGCTATTGATAACAGCAGTTATTAATTAGGAATTGTTATCACCTGTTTATGTACTTGGACTGTTTGGTTATATTTGCATGATGAGTTGTATGTATCAGGGAGAAATAGTTGCCTATGGGGTTTGATGAATGTCAATTTGGAGATCTTACAAAATGGTGCTCCTACTAGTAGTAGGAGAGTGACTCTAGCAGGAAGCCAAACATAGAAGGGAAGAAGTGGTAGTTCTACCAACTGGTGCTAAAAAACAAAACAAAACAAAACAAAACTCTCAAGTTCCTATGTACTTTTATGATCAGCCTGTATATACTGGCCACTGTCACTAGAAAGAAGTGAATGGTACTACCTTTCTCCTCTTTTACATGTTACTTTCCGACTTTTTCCCTTATGTTGCTCTGTTCTTTCCTTTTACCTAATTTCAACACAATAAAAAATTTTGGGAACATGGGTTGGAGCCCGCTCTGTAGCTCACTGTGACCTCTGAAAGGGGAGTAGAATGGGAAGAGCAGTGGCTTTGGCATCAGAGAACCCAGTTTCCACTGACTCTGCTTCTTACTACTTTGTGTCACCTTGGGCAAGTCATTTATCTCTTGGGAAATCAGCTGCCTTTCCTGTAAAATGAAAGGGGACAGACTAAATTACAGAGGAGTTCCCTTCTAGCCCAAGAGCCTGTGATCCTATGTGCATCTCATTTTAAACAGCTAACACTGGAAACTCTTTTAGTATCAATATGTTCGGAGATTAAAATTAATGCTACTGATCACATTTGTTTTGATCTCAGTCTGTCAAAGAGTAAAGAGCCTTCATTATTTTGAATAGACCCAGATTTGAATCCTGGCCCCTAACAGGTGTTTTACTTATCGCCTTGTTAAAGAATATGACTGATACTTTCAGTACTGCCAAAGAGCTGTATATGAAATGTCCTGACATTCTGGCAAGTTCCTTTAGTAAATATGCTATTGAGGATTAGATCAGGACATGTCATCTAACTGCAGGGTAATAAGGGCCATTAATGACTCTTTTACTAGGTCATACAATTTTGATTCAAGTGAGAGAAGTCAGACATAATACTGCTTTCAGTGCTTTCTAAAATCTTCTGGGTAACACTTGCATATTACACTTTTTTTTCTTATTTTTAAGGAAAAAGAAATGAGAAGACAACAAGCTGTTCTTTTGAAGCATCAGGTCTGTATACGTGCAGTTAGCTCAACTGTTGCAAATTCTAATTTTTAACTACTTCTTGAGCTATTTGGGGAAAAATCTTCAAAATATTTTCTTTAAAAATTTCTGATAAGATTCCTGCTTAAGTTTTTTTTTCTTTATCTTACAGTGTATTGCCTGCTTTGGTATTGGGGTCTTTTGGGAATTATAAAGTGGTTTTATGACTTTGTGATTTCTGTTTCATAATGTTGTGCCAACTCTTTCTACCAGGAGTTGGAGAGGCATAGACTAGATATGGTATGGGTATGTTTATTTTTGTACATCTAACACCGCATTGTGATTTGGTTGTGATATGGTTGTCATAGCAATGCATAAAGTGTAGCACTGGCTGCTGTCATATTACATACTGCTGCATGGCTTTACAGCACAGTGCATTGCATACATCTGCTTGTCTGTCTATAAAGAAAGTATGACTTGTCTCAAATGTTTTTAAATTGAATCCATTTATAAGGCTGCTTATGAGAAATCTATATTACTGATGTCACTATATCAAGTTGGACCACTTGTAAAATTAGGTATTCAGTTACTGTGAACCATATTCTTCCATCATCCTAGATGCAAAACTGCCATTAAAAGCAATGGGAATTTTGAATACAGCTTGATGGGAGGTTATGAAATTTACATTACTTCTAAGACCTAATTTTGCAGATAAATTTGTTTAGCTAAGTTATATGAAATATATCCCTTCTGTGGGGAGGGAGTTTAAATTTTGGATAAAATTTTTTATTAGCTACTATAAAATGTATAACATTTTGATCTGAAAATAAAACCAGATTTTCAAATTAAACTGGGGCAAACTTCATTTTAATATTTTATTACATGTAGCTCAGGTTCCACTTAATAATTACTAACAAAGCCCCTGGTGCAGCATTTGTCACCTTATGTAGTGCACCAAGGGAGAGACATCAGTAAATAAGAAAATCCTCTTCCATTCATGTTTGTGTATAAACTGTGACTAGCGTAATTAAATTGCTATAAAAACTGAGAAAATTCAGCATTCTAATTTGTTTAGTGCCTTATTGGCTTTACAAATTAGATTTTGCTACTCATAGAAAATTATCATCTCTTTAAAACCACAAAATTGAAATGATCACATATCATCTTATGTCTGCTCTCAAAAATGACCAGAAGTCCAGCCTTCTGTTTAATTGGCAATATGTAAGTACCTGCAGGCTTTCGAATAGCAGATGTAAGGTAACTGACCTGTTCCAGCCAACCATTATGCTTTTCGTTCTGCCAGCTTTGGAAGGAGCATCACAACTGACCATAAGTAAATCCTGTATGCTTATGTTTTACACTGTCTCCATGTTCATTGCTTTACCTTTTTGCTTTTGATTGTTCTTGTATTTGCTTTCTAAACCTGAACTAAAACATGCACAGACTTGGCCATTCTTGTCTTCTATTTAGTATTTACCATGACTTGTCTATTAATGCTAAACATGCTTTACCAAGTTTAAAATTACAAATCATATTGCTAACTGTGGTTGAGGTTTTTTCCTAATTTTATCTGCTCTATTAGGAAAGAGAGAGAAGACGACAACACATGATGCTTATGAAAGCTATGGAAGCTCGTAAAAAAGCAGAAGTAAGTGCATATGGCTGAAAAAAATCCTTGCGGTTTAAGGTTTTTTTAAATCTGTAAAATAGATCTTACATTGAAATAAAGTTGTGCCTGATTCACCAGTTCCACAAGCAAACTGAAACGTAGAGATAGTAACTGAATTTTAGAGTAGAAATGTGCATGGGAAGGCTCCCACAACTTCTTAGGTTTTTGCTTTTTTTCTGGCTCACATTTATATTTCTTTCTTGGTGCTGTTACACTTTATTTGGATGAAAGTGAGGTATTAAGCCCAGTGGGTAGAGTCTTGTATAGGTAATATATCTCCAAGTCTAATTTGCTGCTAGACTGGTCTTCTTATATATTCATGACTAAAAAACAATTTACTTAGAATAATTTTTGCTCTTAATAGAATAACCCAAAATAATCATGTTATATAAAACATCACACAAATTAGGCATAGGTTAGGCAGTAGTTTATAAGAGTGTTCTGTGATAAGGGTAAATTTATTTTGTTGTTGTTTAGTCATTCAGTCATATCTGACTCTTCATGACCTCAGGGACCATAGCATGCCAGGCCCTTCTATCTTGCACTGTCTCTCAAGGTCTATCTGTGTCCATGTTTCATTGTTTCCATGACACTATCCATCTCATCCTCTGCCATCCCCTTTTCCTTTTTCCTTCAATCTTTCCCCACATCAGGATTATTTCAAACGAGTCCTGTCCTCATTATGTGGCCAAATTTTTTAAGTATTTAAATTAATTAAAGTATTTAAGTGTCAGCATTTGGCCTTCCAGTGAATAACCTGAATTAATTTCTTTAAGTGTTGATTGATTTGATCTCCTCGCTCTCCAAGGGACTATCAAAAGTCTTCTCTAGCACCACAATTCAAAAGTATCAATTCTGTGGCACTCAGCTTTCCTGAAAGTCCAACTAAGAGGAAGGTATTTAAAGAAGTGTTTCTTAAATATATTCTGTCTGTATATTTCTTCAACTGGAGTAAAGAAACAACAATATATAAATAGACCATCTGTACTTGCCCAACGACTTACTTAGAATACCTAAGATAATAACTGAGCTTCTCATTGTGGGTGTTTGCTACACTGATGCAGATCATAATCTTTGCACATCTTGTTATCCTATGCATGAATCATCCATGTTTTGTGATTAAGCTTCCATAATGCACTGCAAACCTTTCCTTCTTGTTCTTGTGTTTCTTAAATATCCTAAGGATAGCCATATACTACCTGGATTGTTTGTTAGATTAAATTCTTAATACGTGAAAGGTCATATATATCCTTAATCTTTTTATATGCAAGTTGTTATTAGTTACAAGCTTCAACCTGCAATTGCCCAGCATGCATCTTTCCATTGCAGAGTCATTCATTATTTTAGTTCTACCATTGTTGTGTTCCATAATTCACAGTGGTAGTGTAACTGGGAGACTGTTATAAGTCTTTTTAAATGGGCTTTCATAGCAATTGTTTAACAACAACAAAACCTCACCAAAGTTAATTAAAATGTCATTAAATGCTTTTTAAAGGCATCAATTCTGAATATCATTATTTCTTATGCCAAAAATAAAAGTATAGGTAGTCTCCTGCTACAAATTACATAAGACCTGCTCACTGATTTATCAGGCTAACATTTCATAGTCCATTGGGTCACATTTTCAGAATCATTGTTTTTCTTTTTTAAATTATTTGCTTGACTAATGAGAAGTCTCAGAACTTTTGCCCCCAGATCTTTTACTTCCTGAGATTGTGATGTGCATAAAAATGCCTTGTAGCAGCCAAAAGATTTTCAGTAAATGTGACTTTGGGATGGTTTTGCAGCCAAGTTAAAAAAAATCATGCATATAAATTCATTAGTTTAAAAAGGCTACTTCCAAATCATTTGTGATTCACTTTTTTCCCACCTTAACAATCTTTTATACTGAGAGACCTAAGTCATTTGGATAAATCATTAAGGACTGGCTGCTGAATGTGCGGTGTTGAAAGCACAACTCTTTTCCTGAAAACCAACTTCTATTTAAGTTGTCACAGAAAAAGAAACTGGAGTCATTCAGCATTTATTAAATCATATGCTGTTTGTTGATAGATGATGACTTGAGTAATAAGCACAGCCCCTACCCTCATGAATTTACGATCTAAATCAAGTATTTGAACACTTATTCGAGTTAAGTTTAGTCGCAACATTTCTATTTGCTGTGTTCACCTTCTCCTTTCCATGTCCTTTTCTTGCCTGCATCTTCTTTGCCTTTTTTTTGCCCATTTCTTCTTTTCAGTAGTGGCCTTTCCCTAGGTTCAGGTGTCCGTTAGCCTTCTGTTCTCTACCTGCCTTCCTACAATGGAAAATTATCTGTCAAAGCCATTGAGAGGAATGTATTTACACTCATAAGTGCTCCACTCCTTGACACTAATTATCCAATCTCGGGGTCTCTTGACTTCCCAGGTGCTCAGAACTGGGAGCTCAGAACTATGTTTTGCACAGTTAGATCACAAACTCGTCTGATTCATACCACAAATTGCTTCAATGCTTATGTTAATACTGTCCTCATTTTGTTCATACTCCATCACAAACACCCAGAAATTAGCTTCTAATCGGTCTTCAGTGACGAAAGTGGGGAAAGTTTTTTGGAGAGGGCTTGTTTGGGAGAAAGAGAAAACTACTCTACCTATATCAAGATAAAGTCATATGCTGGTGCCTAGTCTTTAGACAATAGACTGCCCTGAATAACATTGTGGTAGCCAATGTTGTTTAGCTTTAATATTGTTAATAATTTTACCCATGTTCCACCCAAACCTGTAACAACATCATTATAATATTTGTTGGCCAGTCATCCATGTGTTATGTTCCATGGAACTATTTACCCCTGGTTTTGCCTAACATGTTTTCATGGAACCATTTTACCATACCTTTGTCCCTGACTTTTTTCTTTCTAAGCTCCTTCCCCATTTTTCTTTACCCACCCCATGCCAGCATTCCAATGGCAACATCGGTGAATTAAGAACATACCTTAAGTACTTTCAAATAATGAGATTCTGTGCTGTATTAATTTTTAACATGGGGAAAAATAAGTGAAGTTGAAGTTGACTGAGTGAGCAACTTTTTATTTCCTTACCTATATGTACAATAGACTAATTTTTAGATCCACATTACAATGCTATATTTTTAGGAAAAAAAATGCTTTGAATCGGTGAATTATAAAATAGAGAACTGTCTTAGGGTTGGTAAGTTGACCATTTTGCTATACATGTCATTAAAATTTGTTCCAGATTTATGTAAATTATTAGATACTTACTAAAACTATGCCTTTAAAGCTATTTTGTATTCACAAATTTGGTTAGATTTAATGGAATGTATGAACTCTGTGTAGGTATAGTAGTTGTCAATTTAGCTAAGTAGAAATAACCAGGATTGTCAGAACTTACATGTCATGTAATTTCTTATATTCATAATAGTTCTTTTTGTAATGCTTATGCTCTAAAAATAATTTCGTCTTAATTCAGTTATTCTTATAAAAGTTCAAAACAATTATAATTAATATCGGAAAGAATAGTAAGAATAAAAAACAAACAAAATTAACTTGCTAAATCAATATATGTCCTAAATCTCAATTTGTTGACAAGAAAAAATTTACCTGCTAAATTAATCACAAAAAAATCTAAACTTATTTTTTTCTTCAAATTATTCCTACAATCATGATAATTTTGGATAAGAACATAGGAAAACAAAATACATTATAAAATAATTTGCTATATTGAATATGTGTGTGCCTAAATTTATTTTCTGTAAGGTATTTAAAATTACATTAATAATCATCTTAAGTTTTCCTCTTTTACTTTTCTCATTGTGCAATAACATGCCAGCTTCTAAAACCTTGCTATCTTGGAAAGAATGCTAGATTTGACATGAGAGGAATTAGATTTGATTCTAGGCTAAATCACTTATTATCTGTGTGACTTTGCTAAATTAGTTAACTTCTCTAGGCTTAGTAAACTTTAAGATACCTTCCAACTCTAAATCTATGATTTTATAGTCCGTCTAGGGAAGAAAGTTTTCTACCAGCTCCTGTTTAGGTACAAAAGCCATTCTCCCATACTGATCATACATCCAAACTTCCCACCATCTTTTTTGGTGTTTTCCTGACTAATACCTTCTCCCCCAAGCTTGTCTTCTTCCATAAGAAGTACCTGACCTCAGTCTCGTTCTGCCTTGGCCCACATGGTTCTCCTCTTGCCTTATGTTCAACCTAGTCTTACCCGCAGCCCACTTGTCTAAGTTTACCCTGCCTTAAGACCTGTTTGTTTGACTAATTCTCCTAGCCTTCCATATGAATATTCATTTGTAAACCAGTCTTTATCTCCAAGAAACTTTTTACTAAGAGGAAATATATCACCATTTATCCATTGCCTCTTTAGGTTAGGTGCTCTCCAGGGCCTGGTCGGGCTCTGCCCTATTCACTTCTCTCTCTACATTCTTGCCCTTGTTGTCTTCATCTGCCCCCATGGGTTCAAGTATTATTTCTATACAATTGACTCCCAAATTTGTATTTCCAGTCCTAATCTCTTTCTCATTAACTACTGCTGAATTTCAGTTCTCAGATATCTCATAGGTATCTCAAACTCGCTATGCCTTGAACAGAACTCATTGTTTCCCACCCCAAACTCACCTTATAAGGAAGGTCCTTATAAGCTTCCTGATTTATGTTGAGGGTATCACTACCCTTTCAATGACCCAGATTCAGAACCTTAGAGTCATCCTTGACTCTTCCCTTTCTTCCACAGCCCTTAACCAACCATTTACCAAATCTTGCTGTTCTTCCTTCACGGCACATCTCATATGACTCTCCTTCTTCTCTCACACTACCACCACCCTCATCAATAGTACAGGCCTCATCTAGATTACTCTACTACAATATTCTTCTAATTGGTCTCCCCTCTTCAGTTCACACCTCAAGCCAAGTGGAGCCAACCCAAACTATGTTGAAGAGCTGTAGGGAGAAAAAGACAAGATGAAAAACAGTCTCTATCTTCAAGTAGCTTCCATTATCCACACAACTGCCAAAATAATCTTCCTAACAACAGCAACAAAGACACAGGTCTGTCCCTGTCACTTTTTTTCTCAAAAACTTTCAAAGACTCCCCACTGCCCATAGAATAAAACACAGATTGGCATTTAAAGCCTCCCCATAATTGGATTTTCACCAACATTCCCAGCCTTATTCCCACTAACTCCCCTCCAGAGTTCCAGCTAAAATAGACTACCATGACTGGAATGTACTCCTTCCTCATCTCTGCTTCTCAGAGTTCTTGTCCTCCTTCCTACAAAAAGCTTTCCGGGATAACTTCCATTCTTAGTGCTCTATCCTATCTCAACTTTCTGTTGTAATTAAAGCTATCAATTTCGTCCTGGTTTTAGACCTAGTAACACAGAAGACACAAAACCTCTTTGTTACTGTCAGGAATACTCAAGAGGTAAATGCTCTTCATGACACCTGGCTCTCCTTCTTCCAAGAGGTTCTTAGAATCCATTGGAAAGTTCTCAGGTTTGTTCAGTACTCCTGTCCAGTGCTTACCATAATGTCTGACACATATTGGGTACTTAATAAATATTTATTGAATTGAATTGAATTGATTTATTGTCAATATACTTCTGTCTACCTTATGACTGTACAAATGAAATTACATTTGAGATATTAATCCTAGTAGGAGACATATACTCCTTGTAGAGCTAAAGATAAGGACCTTCTAAGAGTTTACTGAGACAAATTAGCAGTAAGGATTTATTCATTTATTTCACCTTCTAAGGGCTTGATTCTCTTTCTTAAAGAAAGAAAAAAAACCAAGGAACTCTAACTTGTTATGCATTTATTATGGGACTTCCAGTTTCCTTGACAAGTAGTCTTTCCCGTGGATTCCCAGTTTTCTAGAACAACTTCAGGTTGCCATAGTCAACATGACACTGGATCTCCAGACAAATAGGCCAAAGGAGGCATGGAGATATATAGAATATTGGCCTTCAAACTCAGCGTTATTATTGTCTATCTACTACGATGCCTGTAACTATTTTATGACCTTGTGAATAATTTTTCCCCGAGTTCACTCACAGAGTCTAAGAGCTTTAAGGGACCTGCAAGGCCAACTTATAGCTGACCAAGAATTCCTTCTTCAAAATTGCCTCAAAGTGGTTGTACAACCTCTGCTCCAGTAAGGGAAGGCTACTACCTGCTAAGCCAGCCCACTCTACTTTCTCATGCCTTCTCTAAGTCTTCCCTTTTCCAGACTGAGTATCACCAGATCCTTCTATGACTTGTTCTCCAGTCTTCTTATCATCCTTGTTTGTATTTGCTACAGTGCAGTAGAAAAAGTGTCATATTTGGAATCACAAGACTTGGGTTCAATTCTTGGTTTTCCTGCCTACAGCCTGTATGACTTTGAGCAAGTCATTTAGTCATTTGGCCTTTCTAGGCCTTAGTTTCCTTATTTATAAAACAAGGGAGTTGGATTCAATGAATTTTGAAGTTTTTTCCAGGTATAAATCCTATGACAATCATCTGGACAAACTCCAGATTATTAATCTTCCCTAAAATGTTGTGCCCAAAACTGAACCTGGTTATCTAGATATGGCCCCGGGGTATGGTAGAAGGTAGTGGGACTATTACTGACATCCTTTTGGATACTGTTTTCTTCTCTGTGTAACATAAAACCAGGTAATTTGCAACAGTAATAACACGGAACACATTGAGGCCAACCTAAACTCAGAGCCATATCTTCTGGTCATTTGTCACCCATCTGAGTCAAATTCAACAAGCATTTATTAAGTGCCTACTGTATGTCAAGGATTAAAACAAAGCAGTCCTTGCTGTCAAGGAGCTTACATTCTCCTGGGGATGTTCACAAGTTCCTCAATATTTATTACTTTCTGAGCCCTACTTCCCAGCACAAAAGCTCTTATGTGTGAGCCTTACACAAAGGTTTTCACGTTTATTACATTTATATAGTTCCTCTCCCATTTCTATACATCTCAGTTTATGATGATAAATGAGAGCTGAGTGAAGTCCTTTTCGTGTTCGTTAAATTCACATCATTTCTTTCCACTATGAATTATGTGATAGTTAACAAAGTTTGAACTTTGCTTGAAGTTTTTCCACACATTCATTACATTCACAGGATTTCTCTCTGATGTCTAAAAAGAGATGAGTAATGGATGTTCCATTATATGTAAAAAGGTTTCTCTTCATTATGAGTTCTCTGATGCTTAATAAAAGGGAAGGAGTCAGTGAATACTTTCTCATGTTCATTGTATTGATGGTAGGTTTCCCCAGGATGAATTTCCTTATACTGAATTTTAAGATCTAAAATAGCCAGAGTTTCCATAAATGGTAAGCCAGTTCCGTATTATAAAATTCCAAATAATTGACCCTCCCTAACCCAAGACAACTGAACTAATTGCGCTGTTATACCTGGAAAAATCATGCGAGTTGGCTTTCATGTCTCATCAGACAACAGCAGTAGAACTCGTGTATTTATCTAGGTATTCACAAAGAAAGCTTATAATCCTCTATTTAGTGACTGTACTAGCACCAAAGGAACATTCCCTATTCAGTGAATTGCTAAAATTAGATTCCACCTCTATAATCCTTTCCACTACAATCTGTATCCAAATATCTACATGATACCATCCACTCTAGCCTCTTTGGCCTATGCAAGACATATATTCCATGACCTGGGACTTTAAAAGACCTTAAGTTCAGTACGATATATTCTGGAGATTTGTGAGCTGTGTGCCAGGCCAAGCACCATCCTGTGAGGTCTAAAGATTTCCTTCTAACCACCTCCAGTTTCCAAAGCAGCACTTAAAGAGCTTATAATCTAGTGATTTAAAGGTAATCCTTGGCCCCCAGAAAGCATGAATAACAGCAAAAATATAAGTATATTCCCATGTATATAATTTGTTTGCTTCTTTATTATGTCACAGAGAGGCATTGTGGTGTGGTGGATAGAGAACTGGTTTTGCAGCCAGGAAGGCCACTCTTAAGGCAGTGGGCACTTAACCTCTCAGTGCCCTAGGTCAAGGAGACTGTCCAAGAACAAAAGATATTACCAACCTAGGTAATGGGAGTTTCCTCACCTGAGAGGTCCCTATATTAGTGAAATCACGGTGCAATTCCCAGTCCCTACCCTCTCTCTAGCCTGTTCTATGCTGAGTGACACCTGAAAACTAAACCACATAACTTCTATAATCACAAGTGAAAAGAAGAACATAAAATTAAGATAGGCCCATCTTGACAAAACCACTACCTACCTTCTGCTAATCAGAGCAGATTAAATTAAATACACAGAATTGTATCATTTAGTTTAACCTGAGCCATAAATAACCTATCAAAAAAAGAACTGTTAGACCAACTCATAAATAATATCCTAGGTTAAATTTGGTCAAACTCCTTAGAGAGCTGAACTACCTAATATAAAGTGAATGGCTCTGGATCTCTTTCTTTTTAATTCCTTGATTCAATTTAGTTGAACAAACATTAAGTGCCTGTTATATGCCAGGTACTGGGTTGTTGTATATAGGAAACAACAAAACCCAATTTAGCTGAAAATCAATAAAGAAGAGGAATATCTGAGAAAATAGACTGGAGCCATATTGTGAAAAGTTTTAAATGTCAAACACTGATTATATTTAAGCTAAAGGTGATAGGGAGCCACTGAAGCTTCTTAAGCAAAGGACTGGCATTGTCAGACCTGTGATTTTGCTCCCTAAGTGTTTGTGTGAGTAGGTGTGAAGCATGAAGGACAAATAGTTATATCTTTTCTGTTACTACAAACCACTCATGAATGCCTTAAATTTGTTGTTGTTGTTGTTGTTGTTAGAAGTTAGTTTAAATGTATTAGTGAACCTCAGTCTTAATTGTTTTTATTTTCAGCGTATTGTAAAAATAGCTAATTGTTGTTTTCGACCGTGTGGATAAAAAATACACACTGTCTCAGCATAATTCAAGTGATTTGACATATAACTTATTTCTAAATAATCCCTGAGTGCTCAGTGGTTTAAACAAACAGTTGTAGGGAAAGTTACACTAAGTCCAGAATCTCAGTTTCATCTATTAAGCCTGGCAATTATGTCATGCACAGATTTGTAATCTCTTTATTTGTGTAAACTGAATAACAGACTAGAGTAATTGTAGTAGAGTTCTTTATGTCTCCCTAAGGCCCAATAAACAACAAAAGGTTGTTAAACATGCATCTCTCACAAAATTACTATGTCAGCATTTTAGTAGACATAACCATAATCTACAAGACTGCACTCGAGCTTACAGAAGCCATCTAATAAGCAGTTTGAAAACAGAGGGAAATTCACAACCCCCCAGTGATTCAAGGAATGAGAGTATTTCATCAATCTGGATTTATAGCAGTCCTTTCTTAGTGAAAATATTATGCTATACTGCCCAGATATTTGTGCATAAGCAAATCTTTTCACTGAGGCACATACAGCATCCTTAAATTTTTTTATATGTTAAGAATCTTCCAGTTCATAAGACATTTAATATGAAAAGTTACTTGGTATAAAATGATTAGTACAGTACTGAAAGATAAATTTTTCTAAGATAAAAAGAAAAAAATAACCTAGAGGGAATTTAACAATTATTTGTGTCTATATTTTAGCAGTCTTTTTTTTCCTATAAAGACTTATGAGAAAGATACCCTATAAAAGAGACTGTAATTTATCACAAATATTTATCATATTAATAAAATAGAAAAAGCAAGGCACACTTTTTTAAAAGTCAACTCTTCTTGTACAGTGCTAGGTAAATTCAACATAATCAACATATGCCCTTAACTTTTTTCCCCCCTTTGAATCTGTCTTCTAGAAATAGTTTCTGTTTTATTAATCTCATTTACACTTTTATTGTTCCTGCACCCTGAGGTAATCCTGTGCCTCTTAAATTATATTTATGGCTTTTAAAATTAAGTACAAGTTGCTGTCTTAAGAAATGTATTCTCACTTCTAATTATGCCCGGAACAAACTTGTAAGGCACCCAATAGAATTATAAAATGCAAAAATGGAGGAACTGTTGCAACATAGTCTCATGTAAATAGCCTGCCCCAAAATTTCCTGGTCCCCTAAGTTGTAAAGCTTTACCATAATAGCTCAGAGTCATCTGAGTTTTGTTCTGTCACATTTTTTTATTATTACTACACTGTGGTACATAAGAGCGGGAAGAGAAGCTTTTTTCATATAATAACAATAATAGTAACAATTCATTTACTACTTTAATGTTTATAGTTTCCCTGCAACAACCCTGTGAACTAAACTCTTTTTTAATAATTACTTTCATTTAATATATTTTCATTGTCTAAATAACCCTTTCATGGGACAAAAATGAAGGATTTACTTTTTTTTAATTTTCACATTATTTTGCTCTCTTAGGACAACATATATACATATATGTGAATTGTATAAAATGTATGCTCATATATAGTACATTTGAGCACTTTTTCAGTAAGGTTTAAACATGAAATAATACATTAAATTAATTCCTAACAAAGGTATTAGCTAGAGAGAAAAAGTCTATAGTTATATGTATGATTAGTTAATGAGAAACACAGAGAATTTATTGAGTTGGAAGACTTCAGCAGCCCTCAAGATACCTGACAAGTGACTATCCAAGGAAGGAAGATGCCCTCACCCTCCCAAAGCAGCTCATTCCATTTTGGGACCACTCTCACTGTCAAGAAGTTTGTCCCACCATCAGTATTTAGATTTCAGTAGGAACTTCGATTCTCTTTAAATCCATATATTCTCTATAAATCTATCTATATTGTTCATATGTCTAGAAAGACTATATATGAAAAATTTTGAAATTAGGATAATGACAATTTTTGAGGACAACCAAATTGCTGAGGATTATGTGGAGCCCAGCCCACGTTGTAACCAAGCAACACTAATCCAATCTAGGCATACACTATACTGAAGTGTTTTTTTTTTTTTGACATCTTAGAAAATATTTTGAGAGCATTTTGATAGAAACAGTTTCTAATGATCTTCTGCTATATATTTTATCCCATAAGATACCTCTTTTGATGCTCCATTTATCTTATGTTTTGGTAAGTGATCTCTTTCTCTGTCATTCACTAATCGAAACTGACCTTGCAGTCAAAATAGTTGATGTTTAAACTATAATCAGTGACTTGTCAATAGATTATAGAGTTAATGTAAATTGGCTATAGGATAAAGGAAAAAAGCATATTTTTTAAGGAAAATGACCGAAGAATGAGTATACATGGTAAATATTATTTCAAGTTACTTGAAGAATTAACTAAGACAATGTATAAACAACATGAGAGCTTTACTAAGCTTGACTTAGATAGACTTCACCCGAAGCACTGATGCCACTATAAGCCCTGCTTTCTATGATGAAAATAAAGTAATTTTAGTAATGAGATTATTCAAATGCATTTGCATATAGAGCCTAAAGAAAATTGTTCTTTCGCAAACTCATCAAATCACTTATTTCTTATATAACTAAACAATTATAAGTCACCAATTTTAAAGTTGACATAAGAGAAAAACTTAGTTGCCTATTTTAAATAGTTTATAAATATAGTTGATTATAATTACTTGGTAAATGTGTCCTATTTTTTTCTGGGCAGAAAATATTTATTCAAAATTCAAAATATTAACTCCCCATTTTATGTATTTATAGAATGAAATGACAATGCATAAAGCCAATTGTCAAGTGAATATTTTGGAGGCCACTGATAGGTTTTACCTCAGTTTAATTTATGGGGAATTTGATGACCACCATATCTGTTGATCTACAAATACTTGTCAAGTGCCCATGGTGATAGTTAATTCCTATCCCCTCTACAATAGTCAACACAAATGCCCTTGAAAACTTTGGACTTTAAGATCTGGTACTACAATCACAGTCATTACAGCATAATTTTATAGTTCTCACTATTTTGGAATGCTCCCTAGACAATTTGTGGATATCGTGTCACCATGCTAGTGTGATGGCATTAATACAGTGAAGCCAACTCTGTTTCATACTGCACTTCTTTATGATTCCTTACTACCTGAAAAATAAATACTAGTCACGGATTAGAAATTAGTCAATCAACTTCCTTCTTACCTTTAAATAAACCTGAACTGCTATTTATCTTTTAAAGACCCCTGCCTCAATGGACATTACCCTCCCCCACCCACAGAACAACCAAACTGGCCATCTCTCTATTCCTCCAATATGATACGCTTCTTTCCCATCTCTATGCCTTTACAGTCCCTGGGTTCTACTCTCTTCTCACCTTTACCTCATAGAATCCCTTTGTTTCCTTAAGATACCATTCAATCATCAACTTCTACATGAAGTCTTTTATACTCCCTCCAACTGTTAATTCCCTCATTTCCAAACCTTATGTGATTGTTATTCAGTTGTTTTAGTCATGTCCAACTGACCATGACCCCATCCGGGGTTTTCTTGGCAAATGTACTGAAGTGGTTTGCCATTTCCTTCTCCAGTTTATTTTACAGATGAGGAAACTGAGGCAAACAGGGTTAAGTGACTAGCCCAGGGTCACACAGCTAGTAAGTGTCTGAGGCTACATTTGAACTCAGGTCTTCCTGACTCCAGGAATGACATTCATTTATTTTATATAAATGTATGTATTTGTCATCTCCTCCATTAAACTATAGTGCCTTCTCAAGAAGGGATTATTTCATTCCTTCTATATCTGTCCCAAGCAACTAGTACATAGTAGGTGCCTAATAAAAATCTTGGTGATTACATTTAGTAATCTCAAATGTTGGATTTTTATTTGATATCACTGTGCCATTAGGAATTCTTAATGGAACTTACACAATAGAAAGTATAGACTAGATTCTTTGAGAACAGTAGTATTTGTCTTATTATTAGCTGAATGACAGAAATCACCAGTATTCCTTTTGGTAGCTTCATCTTTAGCACCTGTGGGTACCATTCAAGTTTCAGGGTAGGTTCTGTCCCCCATTCAAGAGTACCCCAGATTCAAGGTGCTGTGTGGGCCTGCATCCACTCAGAACTAAATATGGCTCATGAGCTCCCATGGATGGGTTGACTTTTATTAGTTAACCCATAGGACATGGGTAGTTCAAAACAAAGGTATATGATGAAATAGTAAGAAAGTAGCAATAAACTATTTCTTTCACACGCTCTGAGATACATTCTCTCTCAAATACACACATTAGTAGGAAAAGTGGGTATACTTAGGGAACATACATGGAAGGGCATCAAAATAAGGAACATGTGTGGCCAGGGTATAAACACATATTATGTCCTCTGGAAATATCTCCACCGGATGCATTGTCTCTGATCAGTACATTATCTTCACCCGATGTTGCTCATCAAGATAGAATCTCTACCAGATGCTGCTACTCTAGAGGCATGGCCACTGCCAGGTACCATTGAGCATGTAGTTTGTGGAGATACTCTTTACTTTTAGCTTCGAGATTCAGCTGAAATCCTTTGCTTTAGGGGGTTCTCATGAGAACTCCCATAAGGCTCTATTCTGGGTTTTTTGTTTTGTCTTATTTTTAAGCACAAAGGCCTAGGACTATTTATAGTTCTTTCAGAAAAGCAACAGCCCATGCTTAAACCCTTCAAGCATCAGGGGGAGAGAACTTTCTATTTTTTTCCTCAGTTTTCTGCCTATACTTTTCAGAGTCCTGGAGAGCACAGGATTTTACATCCTATAAGAGATTTCTTGCCCTAGGCACTCAGATCTTTAGAACATACTCCTGGCTATCAGGCTAGTGTCTTCAGGCTTAAATCTAATTTTTGAATTTCCTGGTTCCTAGTTCTTAGATCTCTGTCACTCTTGCTTAGGGTATATATTCCTTATGCCTCCCATTTTAATCTTCCATAAGTGATTGCTTTGTAGTCATCCATGTGGAGCTTTGATCTCTAGAGTGAGGTGTATACAAGATGAATCCATTGGGGGTGATGGAAGAAAAAATTAAAATTAAAACTTATATTATTATCTAAAAATAGATTTTACTTATATTTAATGTATAGATTGACACTACTAGCCTCACTTTGTGTGTTAGATGATCATGCCCCTATATGGTATTTGAGGTAACATGAGGGAAAAGCAGGAATTCCACCACAGGGAAGGGTTGGCAATCAGTCAAAAAGCATTTATTAAACACTAACTATATACCATTCCCTCATTCAGTTTCATAGATCTCAGTGCATTGCAATGTATTACAATTTTTGTATATCCAGTTAAGTAGATTTGCAGATTATAGTGTATAGTTTTAACTAAGTTGTCCATCACAGAATCAACAAGTGTTCTAAAAAGAAACTACTGATTGTGTAAGCATAAGTGAACAAAGCTGTGGCAGGGCTGACACTTCTTATCATACAGCCTCTGCATAAGTAACATTATGATGGGAAAAAATCGCTACCTAATCACATTTGACAAGAAGTCTGCCCAAGAAAGTAAAAATTACCAAGAAGATTATTTCAAATAAGATTTATATTTGTTGTCATTCATTCATAGGGCACCTTATGTAATGTCCTGTGAGATATTAGCTGATGATAGTACAAAGCTATTATGGGTAGCAAAACATTTAAAATGTTTTCTCCAAATTCATGTAAAAATTTTAAATATTTGTTTTTAAAAATTTTGAATTTCAAAGTCTATCCCTTCCTCCCTAACCTCCCCCCTTATTGAGAAGGCAAGCAATTTTATTTGGGTTATATATGTGCAGTCATACAAAACATATTTCTGTATCAGTCATGTTGTGAAAGAAAATACAGACCAAAAGAAATCCAAGAAAAATAAAGGAAGTAAAACAAAAGTATGCTTTGATCTGCATTCAGACTCCATCAGTGCTTTTTCTGGAAGGAGATAGCACTTTTAATTACGAGTCCTTCAAAATTGTCTTAGATCACTATATTATTGAGAGTAGCTAAGTCATTCACAGTTGATCATCATACATTATTGCTGTTACTGTGCACAGTGTTCTCCTGGTCCTGCTCACTTCATTTTGCATCAGTTCATGTAGGTCTTTCCAGGTTTTTCTGAAAGCATCCTGCTCATCATTTCTTAAAGCACAATAGAATTCCATTGCAGTCATATACCACAACTTATTCAGCCATTTCCCAATTTATGACTATGCCCTCATTTTCCAATTCTTTGCCACCACAAAAAGAGCTGCAATAAATATTTTTGTACATATATTGCATATGTACATATACATAATTTTTTAAAAGTCTATTTGAGATATAGACCTAGTAATGCTATTGCCAGGTCAAAGAGTTGCACAGTTTTATACCTTTTAGGCATAGTTCTTTTTTTAAAAGAACTTTTAAAAACTTTTGTTGGTAAAAACAATATATCACGTGTAAAAATTCTTATGTCTTCACTCTTAAAAACTCTGGCCTCAGAATTTTCTAACCTGTTTTAAAAATCTTCCAGTGAAGTGTTTCAGTGTTTTTTAAGCCCATTTGTTGAAAATATAAAAATGCAACACCTTGCAATTAGTTTGTTTTGTTGTTGTTCAGTCATACCAGTCACGTCCTAGTCTTAGTGACCCCATTTGGGAGTCTCTTGCCGGAGATACTGCAGTGATTTGCCATTTCCTTCTCCAAGTTAGTTTGTAAGAACAGCTAATTATTATCAGGGAAGATGGAAATTTGCCAGCTGTTTTTCAACGAAAGAAAACCTTTGCATAATTCATAGATGGAATCAAAAAATAAGTATCATGATTTGTAGCTTCATATCTTTCACACCTATGACAGCCATTCAATTACAGAATAACTGAACTTAATACAGATCTTGGAATCATTATATCACAAATTGTTAAATCAAGATTTTCAAAACTAATGAAGCATATGCAATCGTATTATTACTGTAATAACATTTTAGTAATAGATTAAGGGTTGTTTTTTACTGTTGATATAATCAATTTTTAAAAATATTTTAACTCATGCTTTTAAAATTCCTATTTTATGTTTTATACTATAGCAGGCCTGCACTATACATAATTTATTAGTTCAGTTAATATGTGTGTGTGTGTGTGTGTGTGTGTGTGTAAGGGTGTGTAAGGTCACAATGTTTACTTAGGGGTACATGGTCAAAGAAGTTTGGAGAGCATTGATAAAGAGGATACTTTGCTAACTAACTGCCACTGGGGAGTTTGGGGTCCCCCAGTTTCTCAATTCCAAAAACTCTTATGTCCTCTCATGCAGATGATTGAGAGAAGAAAGGGCATATAGGCAAAACTTAAGCCTAAGTTGGGTCAGTATTATTATTTTGCCCTCTAGCAAAGCTTACGTACACAAAATTCATGGTTTTAGGAATGAGAAATGTGCTCCTTTCATAACAGTCTTTAAATTGCAGCATCTTTTAAATCATAAATACATGCTTGTTTGCATGCATACATATTTCTATAAATGTTGGCAACTCACACAAAAGAATTTGAAAAGAAGCCAAGTTTTTTAGATGTGAATATATATTCGGCCACCATTTAGCACTCTGACAAGGAGTCACTTGAAATCCTTCCCATTCTCAACAAATTCTTTGTCTATTATGAGTAATATGTCATGCACTTAAGGATTGAACAGTATTGCGTTGCTAAAATCCACTTCTGAAAATGAAGAACCTGTGCTGATTCTCTGTGGGATTCTTAGTTGTAAGCATTAGTAACACTATCTGCCTCTACTTAGGTGACCTTGGACAAGTCAATTAACCTCCCTTGGCTTCTGTTTCTTCCTTGGTAAAATGAGGAGGTTAGAATAAATAACCTCTAAGAGCCCTTTTCGCTCTAGAGCTATGGTCCTGGGACTCAAATGGTATGAGAATCTGTCACATATGATGGCAAGTTCTGAGCCTGAATCATGCATAAATCCTGTCCTTACAACCTCCTAGATTTTCTAAGTTCATAACTAGTAAGCACTATGGTGTAATTCTTTAGTATAAAACATCTGACATGATAACCACAAGAAAAAAAGGTGTCTAGAAATAGTATCTGCAGCATCTCTAGCACCTAGATGTGAATTTAAAGAAAATCTATGTTATACCAGACCTCCTTATGTTAAACTATCTAATAAAGGAAGAGGTTGAGGGATAGAAATAGAGAGTTTAGGGGAAATAAGGTGAATGGGGGAGAGAGGAGACAATGGTGATACTTGGGGGGCAATTTGAGGAATGCATATCTCTGAGTAAGAGTGAACAACAGAGTGAAGTATAACAGTTCTGAGGTTTTGCCTTTTTCACTTCCCTATTTTTCTCCCTCCTTTCTCAAGAAGTCAGAGTTCAACATGCAAGGAGGGAATTAGTCATTCAATTACTTACTTTTTATTATGCCTTAACATTGTGCAATAGGTTCTGAAAGGTTATGCCTCTAGAATAGAAGCCCTGACAGGTTTTATCATGCTGAAGAAGCACTATCATCAGCTAATATTTCAAGGCACAATATATAAGGTGCCGTATCCCAGCAGCATGAAGGAGGGCTCAGAGTCCCCACAGAAAGCACAGAGGGGCTTGGCATCGAGAGATTGAGAGTCTTACCACTTGATCATGAATTCTTTGGCCATGGTAACTAATGAAACCAAAAAAAAAATTACGAAGTAGACCTCAGTCCTTTTTGGCACCCTTCCATTTCTGCAGTATTGGTAGCAAAGTGGCAGAAAGCAGCAACAGAGAGTACTGCAATTAACTCAATTTCTAGACTTACAGGGAAATCAGTGATTTGGCAGAGTTGGTTTTGACACATATCCACAGGCATTCAAGAAACATAATTGGAAGGGGCATTTGGTCATTGTATGTTATATTGCTTGAAATCCTTCTATTTCATTGAATGATCTTTTTTTCCCTTAATGTATTATGTTTAATTTTGCCAGGTAAGTGATACTTGGTTGTAGTCCTAGCTCCTTTGCCTTCCAGAATATCATGTTCCATGACCTCTGATCCTTTAATGTTGCAGCTACTAAGTTCTGTGTAATCCTAATTGTGGTTCCACAATATTTGAATTGTTTTTTTTCTGGTCACTTGAAGTATTTTTTCCTAGACCAGCTAATTCTATAATTTGGCTCTACTGTTCTTTGGAGTTTTTAGTTTGGGATCTCTTTCCTGAGGTGATGGGTGGATTCTTTCAATGCCTATTTTTTCCTCCAGTTCCAGGATATTAGGGCAGTTTTCCTTGATAAATTCTTGAAAGATGCTGTCCAGGTCCTCCTTTTTATTATGGCTTTCAGGTAGTCCAGTGATTCTGACATTGTCTCTCCTGGATCTATTTTCCAGGTCAGTTGTTTTTCCAGTGAGGTATTTTACATTTTTTTCTGTTTTTTTTTTTCATTCTTTTGAATTTGTTTGATTGCCCAATTCTAAGGAATTGTTTTCCTCAGTTAGTTTTTGTGCTTTCTTTTTCATTTTGCCAATTCTGCTTTTTAATCAGTTTTTTCTTTTTCCAAGCTTTTGATTCTTTTTTCATAATTCTTTTGCTTCACTTTGATTTCTTTTCCCACTTTTTCTTCTACCTCTCTTATGTGATTTTTAAGCTCCTTTTTGAACTCTTCTATGAGTTCTTTCTGGGCTTGAAACCACTTCCTATTTTTCTTTGGGGTTTTGCCCATAGGTGTTTTGACGTTGGTGTCCTCTTCTGAGTTTGTGTCTTGATCTTCCCTATCACCATAATAACTTTCTATGGTCAGATTCCTTTTTGGTTGTTTTTTGCTAACCTTTTTTGGCCTTCTTCCTTTCTTTTAAATTTGAGTTCTGCTCCCCCGAGTGGAAGGGGCACTGTCTTAGGCTTCTTGTGCCAGGGGCTGCAACCCCTGTATGTTTACCTGGTGCTACACTGATGTTGCCCTGATGCCTATGGGAGGCCCTGATACCCGTGGGGGACCCTCATGTCAGGTGCTGTGCTGAGGTGGTAGAGTGGGAGTGACTGGAGCTGCTGGAGGCCATAGGGGTCTGGCAGCTTATCTGGTGCTGAGCCAGGGTCGTAATTTTGGTGTCTGGAATGTGCTAAGGCTCATAGGGTGCTTCTGCATTTCCCCGGGGCTACACTGAAGCATGTGGCTGTCTGACTGCTAAAGTCTGCCTGCTTGCCCTGGGCTGTGCTGAATCACATGATGGTTCTTGGAACTGGAATCTGCCCATTCCCCTGGCTCTGCTGAGACACATGGAAGGTCCTGGTGTTGGCATTTGCCTTCTCCATCACATTGGGGCTCAGGAACTCCTGCTGGTTTGCTAAGGTGGGACTTGCTGGTGGCTTACTGGGATGTGTCCTGGACTACATTCCCCTTTTGCCTGAGTGAGACAGACCTTTCTTGGTGATTTTCCGAGTTTCTTGGGCTAAAAGATTGTTTTACCCCATCTTTTTGCTGGTTGTGCTGTTTCAGGATTTGTTTTGGGACACCTATTTTGTGGTGGTTTGGAGATGAATATGGAAAAGTTACGGCGATTTACTGCTTGCTCTACCATCTTGGCTCCCAGAAGTCCAGGTCCATGTTTTCAACACAGATATTCTTCTAATAATGGCGACAAATCATAGAATATTACAGTGTCTAAAGAATCAGAGTCAGGGATCATACAAAGGGCTATGGAGAAATTCATGGAGGGATTGAGCAACTTGAAACACATTATATATGAGGAGTTAACCCAGGAGAAGGGGGTGACATAAGAGATAGAGAATGTCATCAGAGAAATGTATGGGTTTCTCCATATGAAAAACAGATATAAAAAAGGAGAGATGTGCATAGAGTGAGGGATAACCAGTAGACAATATTGTATAACATTTGGAATTCTTGCAATATAAGAGAAAAGCACCTAGTATTTTGTATGGACTTGTGTGGTCAATCTGTAGGAATTTAGACAAGAGTCAAACTAGAGTCACCTAGGCAGCTATGGATTATGTATTAGAGTTAGGAAGACCTGAGTTCAAATTCTGCCTCAGAAACTAGCTATGTGACCTTGGGCAAGTTTCTTAACCTCTGTCTGCTTCAATTTTCCTATCTCTAAAATGTGGGCACCTTCTTCCCAGGATTGTTGTGAGGATAAAATGAGATAATATTTCTAAAGAACTTTGCAAACTTTAAAATGCTATATATACTATCTATTTTTTTATTAAACAGGATGATTTGCATTGATGGAGTGAGTACTCACATCACTGATGTTATGATACTTGTAGTAGTGGATCCTTTATACCAACTTTGTTGCATGCCTTGGTTATATTTTGTTGCATTTAAAGTAATGGGTTATGGAGTAGTCTCGTGAGCCTAATCCCGATGGACCACACCTAATACACAAAGACATTTTAAGAGTCCTTATTTCAAGCATAAAAGAGATAGTCTCTAACAGGAAATCATAATTACTCTTCAGATCTCATAAATAAATCTCCTAAGAGGGAATTTGACCTGTGCTTTTGTTTGTGAAATTAATAACAGTAAATCACATTTATTATTTATAAATCACTTTGTGATTTATAAAGCACATTTCCTACAACCTTGAGAGGTAAGTTGTATAAATATCATTATTCCCATGTTACAATGGAGAAAACTGAGTGTTACAGTGGTTGCCAGCCTTCCTCAGTGTCTTACTCAACAGGCAAGAATATCAAGTTTATATGTGCTGTGTGTCCCTCTTTATTTTCAGCAGAGCTATTTCAAATGCACTTATTATATTAAGGGAAATACATGGAGGTTTTTTTTCTTTCATTAAAGGAAAAAGAAAGATTGAAGCAAGAAAAACGTGATGAAAAAAGATTAAATAAAGAACGTAAACTAGAGCAACGAAGATTAGAATTAGAAATGGCAAAGGAATTAAAGAAGCCTAATGAAGATATGTGCTTAGCAGACCAAAAGGTAATCTTTTCATGTTACCCTATTTAAAACATTTTATGACCTCTTCCCCATTTTCCTGCCCCCACTTTTTTTTACCTCAAATTGCCCATATGAAAATTATCCTTTTTACCTAGCTAGAAGCATTGCCCCAAAAAGCTAATGATCAGACTCTTTTAAACCAAGATATAAGGAGGCTTTATCAGGAATTCCCTTTTTTCTGAATGTTTACCTTTTAGTTTTTAATATTTTGTAGCATCTAAGGTCATCAAACCCCACTTGCCCTAGAGTCCTCCTAGAAAAGCTACCCCAGTAGTTCAGGTAGTTCAATGTGGGTCCACATCAACTCAGGAAACAGCTCATGTGCCTCCACTAATGTGTTTACTTATACTATTCAACCATAGAACACAATTCGTTCAAATCAAAGGAATTTAATGAAACGTTATAGTAAAAAATATTAATAGTACATTTCCCCCACAAACCTGGCACACAGCCCCACAAATATAAAAATCTATTGGTGAGAAGAGTGAACACATCTAGAGATGTACACAGGTAAGAATCTGTGACTTGCAAACATACTAGCATGATACATACTAGAAAATCTGTATTACTGGGGCACATGCATCCAGGGGGCACACAGATGGGAAATATGTGGGGCTAGAGCACAAACATTGTTAGGCACACATGTAGGTAACAAACGTGTGGAAGAGTAACTCTTTCATCTGATGCTCTATGGATCCTGATATCTTTGATAATATTGCTTCAATGGCGTGGTGTTGAAATAATTGGTTTCCTTTGTAATTTTCGGTGTTTGATTTTATGTATTTAAAAACATTCTTAGAAGGGATTCAGACCTAGTTCAGGAATACTACCCAAAAAACTCCTCAGACTATGTGGGTCTATCAACCATAATTTTTTTCTTCTTCCATATCCCCCTAATCCTTTGGGCCTTGACATAAAATAAAATAATCAGACACAACAGTTAAACCCAAAAGACAAGGTCATTATTTCCTTCCTCTCTGGTCATTCCTACCTTTATTACATATAGGTGGCATTCTGCAAGCTGTCCTACACTTAAATGAATGTTAATGATTATAGCATCAACCACTAATAAAGAAAAATATAGTTTCCCTTTCAGTAGTAATGTTCCAAAAACTAACATAGAAGCTACTTTGATGGATCTGTGATCTGTGATCTCATCCATTTCTATCATCAGTGTGGATGTTCCCACCGCTACAATAGATTTCATCTCAAAAATTTCTTTTCATTCTGTGTAATTTTTGTTTGTGTTCTCCCATAAATCTTCCTTAAGAAATTTTTGTGGCACGGTTGGAACTTTCTTCTAGATACTTTAAAATTTCATGAGTACCAGTGATATCCTTTGTTCTCACTACATGATCAGCCCACACCTCCTTTTCTCAACAATTATTTCCTTAATGATTTTTACACCACTTGTTACATATGGCATCCTACTTACAGTTACCATTTGTCACTTTATTGCCTTTTGGATCATCTGCAATTTTGAATCTTCAAAGATTGTATCATTTGCTGATTTGCAGCCATATGCAGTCTTATGAAGTATATTAATGTTGAAGACATAGAAGCCCCAGGACAAATATGTAGAATCATTGGATCAGAAGTTATCTGAATTGGACCTTTTCCTTTTGTTCTGGCAGGTGAATATCCAGGGCAAATAGTTAAAACTTTTCTTGAAGACTTTCCAAAAATATGACCTCCCTCATTCTTAGGTTTTGTCACACTTAAAGTTAAGCAATCCTTTTTTATATCCATCCATAATATCTCCTGCCTACTTGTTCTTGTTTGGACCTTCAAAGAAATGTAACTTTGACAAAGAAATTAAAATTTGTAAATACAACTCAGAGGAAAGCTAGATGTCATCTTGACAACTGATAGGGCTTTACATGACATTATGTAAACATCTTGTAAAAGTAGCAACTTATTGTGTCTTGGCAATAATTCACAAAGAAGTGTTTTTCTTACGACCTCAAGAGATGTGTGATCTAGGAATAGTTGATTATAATGTATCTCCTCCCGTCGTATCTTTACATGATGTTCATCTGAAATATGAATAATAATCCCTTGAATATATCAGTAGTTCCAAAGGACTATTATTTCATCAGATGTGGGCACTTACTACAACAGCATCTATCAAAACCCCTCTGCACTTCTGTAGATCTTTTAAAAAGTCACCACGTAGTAGCCAGTCTTTTGATGCTGAACCTTTCCAGATTTAGCTCATCCATGAATGACACATACGTAGTCTAACTCTGAACCAGTATGAATAATTGTTCTTGTTTACCAGGACCTGTTAGGGCCTGTGCTCTGCTATTATAGACTCCCAAGAACTGTGATAACCTCCACCTCACTCAGAGGCATAAAAAGTACACATTCCAGTTCAGCAGGCCCTGTATTTTTTTATGTTTTACTGATGTTTTTTTAGCTGTTTGGAAAGCAGTGATCCTTTAGAGCAGGGATTCTTACCCCTTTTTGTGTCACAGACCTTTGGCAGCCTGATGAAACCTATGGATCCCTTCTCAGAATAACATTTTTAAATACATAAAATCTAATAGAGGATTATCAAGAAAACCAATCATTGAAACACATTTATCAACATGTTAAAAAAAAAAGTTCACAGACTTCAGGTTAAGAACACCTGCTTTGAAGTCATATTGGAAGTTCCTGTGTGTAATGTAATATGAATAATGTGTTCTGTTACCTGCTTTTTTTAAAGGTCGCAGAATACTAGTTTTATTGCCTATAAGCTGTAATGATCAAAATCACTGCAGTATTGCTAGAAATTTCTTTTGTTACTGTCAGCTTTAGTATTCATAAAGCCAGCATCATTTTGGCCAGCTTAACTTCACTTTCTCCTGGGATCACAGGATCATCAGTGTAGCCTGTTGTCACAGATTGTGCTCAATACAAATCTAGATATTTTGTAAATGCATATCCAACCCCAAAAAAGAATGTAGATGGATTAGTTCAAATGAGTCATCACAGTTAGAATGACAGTAGCATTTGCTGTGTAGACAGATGACAGCATTTTTGTTCTCATTTACTTTGCTGGAAAATAGAGTAGTGAGTTGTTTCTCTGCTATATTTAATTCATACAATCCACATGCTATTAAAATACTGGTATCTGAACAAAAACTCCTTAGTGTTCCTTTCACAGAAGCTGAACTTCATAGCAATGACTAAGTTCTGTTCGGAATGCGTGAACTCACTGACCTATGATTTTGTCCTTCTGTTTCCAGCCTTTGCCAGAGTTACCGCGCATCCCAGGACTTGTTCTCTCTGGAAGTACATTTTCAGATTGTCTCATGGTGGTACAGTTCTTAAGAAATTTTGGTAAAGTTCTAGGCTTTGATGTGAACATTGATGTCCCGAACCTGAGTGTTCTTCAAGAGGGATTACTCAATATTGGAGATAGCATGGGTGAAGTACAGGACTTACTTGTAAGGCTCCTCTCTGCTGCTGTCTGTGATCCAGGCCTAATAACAGGATACAAGGTAAACACACATGCACACACGCACAAAATCCTTAAAAATTTTAACCATCAATTTAAATTGATTACTTTTTTGTGCTTTTAGCAACTTTAGATTATGTGGATTGAATAAGTAACTATTTTGGTTAGCTCCTATAACTCTTAAGACTGTGTCATAGAAAGTTATGTATTACATGCTAAATAACTATTAGAATTACTTGATGTCTGAATCCAGACAAGGCTGTTCTAGAGCTTTTAAGGAGGGCAGTGGTTCTGCAGGAGGCCTTTGCTGGCCCCCATCCAACACCTTCTGTACCCCCCTCCCCCCAGTCCCTTTCCTCTGAAATAACTTTAATTAACACTATACATACATACATAAATACATGTATACACACACAGAGTATATATACATAGTTATTTTCATGTTGTCTTACACATTTTAGGGAGAGGTGTGAGGCAGTTGGGGTTAAGTGATGTGCCCAGGGTCACACAGCTAGTAAGTGTCAAGTGTCTGAAGTCAGATTTGAATTCAGGTCCTCCTGACTCCAGGGTCGGTGCTCTATCCACTTCACCACCCAGCTGCCCCTGTCTCAACCATTTCAATGTGAATTTCTGCGTAGAAAGAACCATGTTATTTTTTTCTTTCTTTGTTTGTATGTCCAGCATTCATCATAGTTTCTGACACATAGTAAGCATTTCTAATAAATGTTTGTTGGATGAATAACTGCCTCTAACTCATGTGCTGAACCCACACACCCCTACATTTTCACATTCCCCAGACCCAAGCCCAAGCCGCCTTCTCTGCTGCAAGCCTTGGGGGGAGTTAAGAAGAAAATGAGGGGCTGGGGGAGAAAGGGACATGTAATAAATGGGTCTAGATTCAGATTGCCTGGAAACCTTCTTTCAGTCTGGTGCAGTTCTTCACAGGAAAGAACAGTGTTCTATGAGCCAAAAAATAAAATGAAATTAAAAAAAATTAAGAACTACTGATATGGAATCCTGACTAGGTAATTCTAATTGCTATGACCTCTATGCTATGTTGGTATGAGGATAAATGCAAGTGGTGCTAGACCCAACTATAGCTTTTATACCCTCTAATTCAATTAGCACTCTTGGGATGATCTATAATTAGTCTGGGTTCTCTTTGAATAATTGGGGTAATCCAGACACCCATGGGCCCTGCATAAGATTTGAAGAAAAGCATTATTAATTGGGACCTGACTTCTGGGATTCAGCAAGAACCATAACAACCTCAGGTACATGTAATTTATATAACATCTATGGAATTGACCACATTTTAAAGTGGTGGCACAACATGTTTGGTTGTATCCCAAACTCCAGTTAAGCAACATCTTAACATTCCAATATAATCCATATGTTCTAATATTTTCAGCTATGAATGATATTCTGAAAAGAAGGAGAATCTAGAGGACAGATTTCCTTTTGACCCATCCATTCATCTGTTACTTCTTTAAAGACCAGATGGGCAGTGGAGACGTCAGAGAATAGCACATGCCTGGCAAGTGCCAGTATCCACACCTAGGACAATAGAAAATATAGGAACTTGATATGGTTGCTATGAGTAATTAAAAGTGAATCCAGAAATCCACACATGGGAAGGTTTCTCACCTCTGCCTAATGAAGCATGTGAGTGCTCTCACATAAATACAAACATAGGGTGCAGAAAAGGCACAGGTACTACTAGACTGTTCTCATTTCCTGCTTTCCCCTATACCTCAGTCCCATCAAGAACATGTGGTCCCTATCCAAAATATATGTTATGATTCTAGTATTTTCACCCTGATGTGTTTATTGAAAAAGGTTATGTTTTTAAATGGCTATGAATAATAAAAAAACTTATTTTTTATTAAACTTTTACAGGCCAAAACAACTCTTGGGGAACATTTACTGAATGTTGGTGTTAACCGGGACAATGTTTCTGAGATCCTGCAGATTTTTATGGAAGCCCATTGCGGACAAACTGAACTTACAGAAAGCCTCAAGACAAAAGCTTTTCAGGCACACACTCCGGCTCAGAAAGCTTCAGTACTTGCTTTCCTTATTAATGAGCTAGCATGTAGCAAGAGTGTTGTAAGGTGAGAGTATCCTAACCACTTTCCTATAATTTTACAATCCATTATATTGGTTATTTCTTGTATTTCTTCTTTGACATTTATAGTGACTTGTAGGGGTTTTAAAAAAATGTGGATTAAAATTAAATGATGTTTAGTATGGACTAACTATATAAAATTTTTTGTAATTTCATATTTCTGCTTAAGTTAATTGTGAACACTGACCATTCTAAGAACCATCTTTCATTATTAGCAGATATGACAACTGTACCTCTTGTCTCTTCACTTCTTAATTCCTTGATGTTTTATGAGACCTAATGACCGTAATTATCCTCCCATGGAGCATTTTCAATTGCAACTGTGGGTGTTCTCCTAAAATTGTCAAACAGGCTAGATATAAACAATCTATTTAATAGATCTACATATTTATCTATTATATCTATATATCTATTATGTAGTCATAGTAACAAGTTTGTACTATAACTATGCTAATTATTGATAACTTGGATTTATGCTTTGTTAAGATAAATAAAGGAAAGCTTTATTAGGCAGTGGGCCCCAAATATTCCATTTCCTGGGAATTGCCAATGTGAAATGTGAGTCATAAGTTCTGAAACATGGGAATTCCCTTGCTGAAACAGACCTGTGGTCCATTTAGAACAGTACTCTTTTGCTAACACCATCATGTAATACTCCATAGCTAAAACCTAATGATTTTCTACCTTGACATCATACTTCAAGTTTATATAATTTTTCTAATTAGGCATTTATGGTTCTGTCATTTAAAAGTTTGTTTGAACCATTTTTAATCCATTTGTATTTTGCCATTGCCACTAATTTATAGTAAGCAATTGCATTCATTCATTATCATTATTATAATATTTAACATAATATTATTATGCTAAATATTAGTTCCTTTTGCTTGTTCGACATTTCTCAAATTTCAAAGAGCACTTCTTCACCTTAATGTTTCATGCTTAGTGGCCAAGTTCCTATTCACCTTATCTTTTCCATTCATGATTTTTAGATTACAGTCATGTCCCATCCCCCATCCTTTGGTTTCCTGGCAAAAGATAATATCAAAGTATGCAGGGCTAAGTATAAATATCACTTTTTATGAGTCTAAACTTTTATGTAAATACATTCTCAGCCACACTTTTGCATTATCATAGTTTTTCATCTATTCGTGATACCTTTGGACAATTATCTGAGCTTAGCACAGTTCCTGGCACATAGTGGGTATTATACAAATGACCCTTATTTCTAGTGTAGTGTCTCATGTTATAAGTGACAGCAACTTAAATTCCTGAGAATGTACAAACTGTATATTTTCATATAGAAATCTTTTCATTCAACAGACAATTCTGTGTCTGACAGTTGCTTAATAGCTGGTGATAATACTGTAATACTGAATAGAAATTGAAAAATGAATAGTTTCATTGACGCTATGGGCATTTGTAATCAGATGCATTAAGGCTTTTACCCAAGAAGGAGAAGGGTGTAACTTATTATTTTACCATCATTGCCATTGCTTATTGCAAAATTCTAGGCTTGAGTTTAAGTATGTAAATACATTTAAGAATTGACGACTTCTGGGGCAGCTAGGTGGCACAGTGGATAGAGCACCGGCCCTGGATTCAAGAGGACCTGAGTTCAAATCCGGCCTCAGACACATAACACTTACTAGCTGTGTGACCCTGGGCAAGTCACTTAACCCCGTTGCCTAGACCAAAAACAAAACAAAACAAAAACAGAAACAGAAAACAAACTAGAATTGACAACTTCTGATAGCACAAATTTTATACTACATCATGATGGTGCATAAGAACACATCTGTGTGTGTGTGTGTGTGTGTGTGTGTGTGTCTGTGTGTGTCTGTGTGTGTGTCTGTGTGCATGGATAGAAACTGGACTTGTGATTTCATTGATATAGGGAACACTTGGAATTTCCAAGAATATTGAGATATTAAGTGACTTGCCTAGGGTCATACAGTCATTATGTTCTGAGGTAGAATTTGAACTCAGGTTGTCTGGCATCTAAGGCTAGCTCTCAATATAAATTTAGTTTTAAGAAGGGTCTGGACATGTGGTCTCAACAGTGTGGGGAACTCCCAATGTGGAAACTCTTTCCACCAATACAGATCATCAACTCCTTTGTTACTAATGAGAATTGGCACAGGGTACTGAGAGCTAGTATGAATGAGAGACAGCATTTGAACAGAGATCTTATTTATTACTTCAAGACTGACCCTTTATCCCACGATAGCATGCTGCCTCTCAGCATTCAATATTGAAGTATATCTAGGACATGTATATATGTACATATATACACACAAATGTGTCATTACACATATATTTATGCATTTTGTCAGAAGTTAGAAATTTTTATACACAGGAAAATAGTAATGTTTCATATCGTGCTCCTAATTTTTTATGTTGGCAGTGAAATTGACAAGAATATTGATTATATGTCAAACTTAAGGAGAGACAAATGGATGGTAGAAGGTAAACTTCGAAAGTAAGTTGTATTTCCTTAAAATTAATATTTTGAGTTTTTATGCAAACTTCAATGTGAGCAGTAAATCACTGTTAGAATTCAACTGGCTCACTTTGATATAAAGAAATAGAAATGCTTAATTTAAATGAGACATAAAATAAAGATAGCCAAAATTCAGGAATTATTATTATACGTAAATAATTGTATGATTAAATGAGATCATATAACCATAGATTTAGAGCTGGAAAGGATGTTTCTTATAGGTCACCTCATTCAACTCTTCATTTTAAAGATAGGAAAACTGAGGCCCAGAGAGATAAAATACTTGCCTACGGTCATGAAAATATTTATTAAATCGTAGTAATAGGCATTTAACTCAAATCATCTGAGTACAAATCTAATCCTTTCCAATGGGCCACTTCCTATATCTACTAATATTGGCCTTCCTGTCTTTAAATTCTTTTTAAAAAGTTAATTTCACGTTTTAAAGTTTTGGGAGCTTTGCAGTTCCTTTTGACAGGAGTATTATCTCCTTATACCAATTACATTTACTTATTTTTCTCATTGTTTTGCATTTTAAGTTTATTTTTGAGTGGTGCTATCAAAGTTCAAATTTAATTTAAAATTATAACTTAATTTTCCACCTCATTATTAATGTAATGTTAGAAATACTATTCTCATTATCTTAAAAAGATAGCTCCTCTGCAGTAACTAAAGGGAAAATTATTTCTTATTATAGAATAATAATATATAATCAGAATGATAATATAGAATGGGAGTTAGTTTGCTGCTACTTTTTCATTATTATAATTAGGGCCTTACAGAATTCTCATCTGTTTTATAATGTTCCTGACAGATAAAATTTGTTATGTTTTTAATATGTTTTAATTCAGTAAGTGATATACCTCAAACAATAATGAATTTTAAATAAGAAAATAATATCTATTGGTTATTTTCCAGTTCTTCATTTTCCATTCATCTAATTTGTAGTTGTAAATTATTTATTCCTAACTATGAGATAAGTACATAGAGATGAATATCTTAAACAAATGGCTTACACTCTATTGAGTTTTCAGATAGGTTTGCTCTTAGATAATGCTGATTTTTTTTTTTTTACATTTAAAGACTCAGAATCATTCATGCTAAGAAAACAGGGAAAAGAGACACCACAGGTGGAGGTGAACTGGGAGAAGAACCACATTCTTTAGGTACACCCACTACTGGACGCAAGCGAAGACGGAAAGGGGGAGATAGTGACGATGATGATGACGATGATGATGATAGTGATGACCAAGCTGATGAAGAGGATGAAGATGAAGAAGATAAAGATGACAAAAAAGGAAAGAAAATAGATCTCTGTGATGATGAGGTAATAAAATTTAAATTCATTATATTATATAAATATTTATATATTATATTAATATATTAAAATTTTTAATTTAAAAATATTTAAATATAAAATAAAATATATAAACACCACATTATATAAATGTGCTAGTAATTCTTTTTATGTAACTCTGTGAGCATTTGTTATAGAACTCCCCAGATCTGCCTTTTGTTTTATTAACATAAATTATGATTATTTTTGAATAGCACTTCATACTTTTCAAAGTATTGTCACATATATGCTGTCATTGTTATCACAGATGATCTCTAGGGCAGGAAGGCAACAACTCCTGACCATAGTTCTAACTCAGATGTCAATATGTCTCCTACTCTGAGGCTGCCTATCTATAGACAATGTATAAAAATAGGGGAATTATTCATCTCTCAACTAGTGTTTAAGATGTTGTATAATACAACTTGGTGGTTAGCTTGTGGTTTTTGTTGGTAGTGGTGCTGGTTTTTGTTTTAAGAAATAAGAGAGCCTGGGTAAATCATCTTTGTGGCAAAACAGTTCAGTTCTGGGTAGGGGGTTCCATTTACCTGGGTTGCTTTCTCTTTTATGTGCTTTCCAAGTAAAAGACTTGTTTGGCGCTGTACTGGGAAGTGAACCAGTGAACTCACCAGGGTCAGGAATCACAGAGAAGAGCCCTTAACACATACAGTGTTCTGAGATGGAGCAAGGAGAAACTAGCATATGAGAAACCCCACTCTCCTAGAAATCATCTGTCTCATCAGAACTGGCATTTTGGAAAGTGGGCCTCAGTAGTCCAGAAAACATCCAACCAAGGGTGGGATGAGGAAGTGGGAGGGAGGATGAGGAAGTAGAAGGAAAGGAAGAGAAGGGTATAGAAAAGGCATCACTATAGATTACAAAGTTTTGTTTTACTAATTAATTACATAGTTCTGAGGAATTTCATCACAAGAAATCTCAGCATTGAACTAGACTGTGCCCCTCCTGATGAACGAATCCCTGAGTAAGTTGTCATGGTTTGAAGAAACTCTAGTGTGTAAGCAAATGGCTTTACTAACCAGGCAGGGAGGAGTTGCTCAAGATGAACGGTTTTGAGAACAGTCAGTACAGTCAGCAGGGTATATTTGGGTTACAGCTGCTCCAACAACCCAAATTCTACTTAAGTTAGTGCTCAAATTCCCTCCCTGAACCTGGTTCCCACTGGGATTCTACATTCCTTCTCAAGACTCCGTGTTGGAATCTTGAGTCAGATTAGCTAAGAGAATGAAACCAACCACTATCCTACTCAGAGTCCAGTTGAGGGGTCTTGCTTACAAAGGTGACAAGTACACATTAGGGATTTTTTGAGCACTGTATTTGTTTGAAGAGGTGAAGGATAGAGAAAGAGAGAAGGCAAAAGAGTCTAAATCACTCCTTGGCTAACGTTGGGCCTGTTTTCAGAGATAGGTTTTATTCCCCTAGCCTTGACTGGCCTCCAAGGGAGTTTCTCAGGGACTAGGTTATCTGGAGTTTTTAAAGAGCTTCATGGCAAAATAAAGAATAAAAGTGCAATGTTTGTTCATGGGTTCAATTTCAGAATTAAGGTAACCCTCGAGATAATCTCCAGATTCCAAATCACACTGTAAGCACACTAAACAGTTAACATTCCCTGAAGGACTTTATTGTTGCATACTTCATTTATTTGGGATGTCTTGTACCTGTGAGTTGGACCAGCAAACAATTACTGATGTATGTGTACTTTTATAAATTTTCTAGCAAGCAATGTCATTTCATTTATATTCACAAAGGAGGTATTGCACTTGCATGTGCAAAAATCTTAAATAGTAAATATATTCTTAAGGGAAGGGTCATAGCCACAAACCATATATTCAGTAGGCTCTGACATAACTATGCATTTTCTAATCTACTATGTAAAACTGAATAAAAATGAATTCGTTTAGGAACCGTGATGCAAAAGAGAAGAGGCAATAATTAGAATACCGAGGTTTGAATTCTAGCTCAGCTTATTAGTGGTTAAGTAATGTCAGGTAAGTTAAGTAAGTTAGGTGGTTAAGTAATGTCACAACCCCTCTGGAGCTCAGTTGCCTCATTTGTAAAATGAATACATTACTGGATCAGGAAGCAATATGCAGGGAATGCTGCCAACAACCTTCCTTTCTGTAACCTTAACTTTTTTATGGTAGTTAAATAATCTTTTATTTTGTAATGTATAATGATTTATCATTTCTGTAGCAGCTTACTACCCCCAAATGCCACCATTGAAAAATTATTTTGCTTTGACAAGTGATGTATTATTATAGAAAACAAAAATCACCTTTTGATCAACACCAAATCATCTCTTTGTAGAATTAACAATTCTATTTATTTTTAAATTTTATTTGTTTTTAGTTTTCAACATTCAGTTCCATAAGATTTTGAGTTCCAGATTTTCTCACCCTTCCTTCTCTTCCTCCCCTCCCTCTACCCCAAGACAGCATGCCATCTAATATAGGCTTTACGTACACATTCATGTTAAACACATTTTCACATTAGTCGTGTTGTAAAGAAGAATTAGAAACAATGAGAGGAACAACAAGAAAGAAGAAACAAGACAAAATAACAACAAAAAAGAGCAAATAATATGTTTCCATCTGTATTCAGACTCCAAAGTTCGTTCTCTGGATGCGGATAGCATTTTCTATCATGAGTCTTTTGGTATGGTCTTAGATCCTTGCATTGCTAAGTCTATCAAAGTTAATCATCACACAACGTTGCTGTTATTGTGTTCTGGTTCTGCTCACTTTGCTCAGCATCAATCCATACAAGTCTTTTCAGGTTTTTCTGAAGTCAGCTTGCTCATCATTTCTTATTACACAATAGTATTCCATTATATTCATATACCACAACTTGTTCAGTCATTCCCCAATTGATGGGCATCCCCTCAATTTCTAATTCCTTGACACCACAAAAAGAGCTGCTATAAATATTTTTGTAGATATGGGTCCTTTTCCCATTTTTATGATCTCTTTGGGATATAGACCAAGAAGTGATATTGCTGGGTCAAAGGATATGCACAGTTTAATAGCCCTTTGGGCATAGTTCCAAATTGCTTTCCAGAATGGTTGGATTAGTTCACAACTCCACCAACAGTGCATTAGGGTTCCAATTTTCCCACATCTTCTCCAATATTTATCATTTTTTGTTTTGTCATGTTAATCAATCTGGTAGGTGTGATGTGGTACCTCAGAGTACCACATTTCTCTAATAGTGATTTAGACAATTTTTATATGATTATAGATAGCTTTAATTTCTTTATCTGAAAACTGCCTGTTCATATCCTTTGATCATTTATCAATTGGAGAACCAATTGTAATCTTATAAATTTTCTCTATGTATTTTAGAAATGAGGCCTTTATCTGAGACACTGGCTATAAAAATTGTTTCCCAGCTTTCTGCTTCCCTCCTAATCTTGGTTGCATTGGCTTTGTTTGTGCAAAAAAATGTTCAATTTAATGTAATCAAAATCATCCACTTTGCATTTCATAATGTTCTCTGTCTCTTGCTTGGTCATGAATTCTTCCGTTCTTCATAAATCTGACAGGTAAACTATTCCTTGCTCTCCTAGTTTGCTTATGGTATCAGCCTTTACATCTAAATTGCGTACCCATTTTGACTTTATCTTGGCATATGGTGTAAGATATTGGTCTATGCCTAGTTTCTGGCATACTGTCTTCCAGTTTTCCTAGCAGTTTTTGTTAAATAGTGAGTTCTTATCCCAGAAACTGTAGTGTTTGAATTTATCAAGCAGTAAGCTTCTATAGTCATATAAGTACACTACAGTCACTATATAACACGTAGTCATATAGTATACAATGTGTCTTTTGTACCTAATCTATTCCACTGATACACCACTCTATTTCTTATCCACTACTAAGTAGTTTTGATGATTACTGCCTTATATTACAATTTAAGATCTGATATGGCTAGACCACCGTCCCTTGCATTTCTTTTTATTAATTCCCTTGATATTCTGGACCTTTTGTTCCTCCAGATAAATTTGATTATTATTTTTTCTAGCTCTATAAATAATTTTTGGTAGTTTGATGGGTATGGCACTGAAAAGTAAATTAATTTAGGTAGAATTGTCATTTTATTATATTAGCTCAGCTTACACATGAGCAGCTGATGTTTTTCCAAGTATTTAGATCTGACTTTATTTGTGAACAATTCTCTTTCTTCATAATTTAGTGGTACATATGCTTGCTGTCCTACCATCTTTTAACTTGTAGCATTTTCTTTTTTATTATGAAGTTAATCATCAGTATAACTATTTAGATACACAAACAAGGAGAAATCAAGATGAATAAGAAGGAAAGGATGACTTCTAGAGTTTGATCCTGGAAGAGGGAGGAGATAATGGGATCAAGGGTAGAAGTAATGAGATTACCTTCAGTGGGAGAGCAAGAGGGACAAGAGGGAAGGAAAGAGTGTTCTAATGCTGATAATTTTTGAGAAATTGAGGAGGGGGACTGAGGAAGTTCACTTTGGAATCATCCTTTTATCTCAGAGGCACAATCCTTTTTTTTCAGGCTTTTTTTTTTAAACACTGGGCTTCAGAAACTGCAAACTTTATCCATTACATGCGTTTGGTTCTTTTTTTAGGCAATTGGGGTCAAGTGACTCACCCAGGGTCCCACAGCTAGTAAGCATCAAGTGTTTGGTCTGAGGCCGGATTTGAACTCAGGTCCTCCTGATTTCAGGGCCGTGCTCTATCCATTGCACCACCTAGCTGCCCCCATGAGTTTGGTTCTTTAACAAATCAATGATAATATTTCTCAGAGAATATTTGTTATTTAAAGTAGTTTTGTAGTTTCTTATGATTTTATAAGTAAAACTAAAAAAATCTGTCCAATTGCTATCAATCAGAATTTTGTTATATCTTTGTGCCAACATGGGGAAAAACATACTTTGAATCCTGCTTAAAGGTATAGCAAACATCTAGGTCAAGCTAACATATCCTTTATGTTTTATGTGAGTTATTTTTAAAGCAAAAGCTGATAGCCACTTCCATAGGTGACTTTTGGTAACTGACTCCTGCTAATAGAAGAAAGCAGGGATTAAAAGACTTTTAAGACCCAAAAAAATAGTATTTATGATGCACTTCCCTGTTTTTCTTCCTAGTCCATATAAAATGAAATTTCTGAAGTAACACCTTACACATAAAAAATGTACAGTAATATTTGTTAAAAATTAACAAAAGCCCATTGGTGATGCAAGAATTCACTTTTGCCAAAATTCCAACTCTTAGCTTAATAAAGCCTTTTGCTGCAGTAGCAAAACAAATCCAAATCATCTTCCTGGACTTTTCGCTTTCATTTTATTTTCCAACACTTATTTTTTTCAAATGTATTTGCTAGCAAACATTGTGGTGATGGAAATGAAATTACAAAACAGATAAAGAAAATCAAAGGTCATGGGTTGTACATAGGCTTGATAAGCAGCTCCTCAGTAAATCAAGAATTTACTGTACCAAATATTCATTATTGTGGCTTGCATCACTCTGTGTCAGATTGACTTAACTGCTCCTAGCCATATGAATCTGACCATAATATTAGCTATGAATGTACTAGCAATGTATGATTTTTAGAGCAATCTACCATTGCTTCCTAATATTTTCTCTCTTTTTTAATCATCTTCCTACCTATGTGCTGATGGCCATTTTAGAATAGGATGTAAAAGGTTTGGTGAAAAAGGTAATAGCCTTTTACTGAATTTGATGAAGTACTGAAAAGACATGTTGGCCTTTGGAGAACATTCAGGGTATGCAGGTTGATTGGTATGGTATGTTGTCTAAAGTACTGGACCTGGATTAATAAGACCTCAGAACCCCACTTCAGAACCTATTGGCGGGACCATGAACAAGTCACTGAAACTTATTTTCTTCATCTGTGAAATGAAGATAACAATAGTTTTACAGTTGTTGTATGGCTCCAGTAAGATAATATGTGTAAAGCACTTCGAAATTAAAGTTCTACATGTGTTAGTTTTTTGTCATTTTATTATTATTATGTATGTTATTACGTATTCCTTCTTTCCTCCTTACATGTGTATTACACATTTTGTTAAGAAGTATGATAAAAATGGAAATACTCTGTGTAAGTGTTTTTATTTAAAATATATAAGAGAGAATGATTTTCTGAAAGAAAATCTTCTAAAGAAGAAAAAAAAACTTATGGGGGGAATACTTTATAATTTCCAACATGAACATTTTTATAATTCTACATAAAAGTTTTATATTTATAGGATAAGCACAAAGTTCAGCATTCTTTTTTATTTTGAGAAAGATAAATAACACTTTATTTTGTTATAGGATGATGGTGATCAAGCAGCAAGTGTTGAAGAGCTGGAGAAACAGATTGAAAAACTGACTAAAGTAAGCACTTTTCAAATAAAGTTTTTCTCTTTTTCAAGTTGTAATTGTGTAGAATTACCATTTCTGCATGCTAAATAAAGATATATAAAGCTCATTCCTTTTGAATAATGGAAATGGCTGACTATAAAAAAAGTATTCAAACATTTTAAATACAGGAAGTTTTAAACCCATGACTGAAATTCATACATGAGATATGATGTCACAATCTCAAGGTTATTCAGCTGCAAATGATACTAAATGTAAAAAACTGCAAACATAAAGTACACTTTTAATCCACAAAAAGCCACATTTGTTTTTTGCTATTTTTTTATATAGGCTCAAAATATTTATAAAGATAGCTTTATTCCTTGGAAATTAACACCATACAAATGCTATGAAATATTAAGTACTATTGCATATTAATGAATTTAATAGCTTCTATTATATTTTCCATTTATTTATCTATGAATTTTACTTCCTCCTGAATTTAGAATTTGATCTATTTAATTTCAGCTTCTGTAGTATATTGAATACTAAGTTGAGCCAAGTTTAAAATGTAAGAATAAAGTATTGGCTTATTAAATATTGATCATATGAAATTGGCCAACTCAGTAAAATACTAGTTTATATATAGACATTGCTGATATCATTGCTGTTTAATTTAGCTAAAATTCTACCATTTTCTCATAGGAGTTCTGTATTACAGTGCTTCAGCTAGCTTTAACTCGCCATGTACACATTTTTCTATTGCATAATTAATAAGATTTTAACTGCCTTGCCTCAATAAAATATTTGATCCTCTTATTTATATATTTATATATATATAGATATATATGTACATATATATATTCAAATATGAAAAATGCCTTACAGGATATTTGCTTAAATTAAACCAATCTTTTTAATATTAAAAAGGACCAAGTCAGTCATTTAAAAGTAATTGCTTTCTTTAAGAGGTGATTGATAATGAAACTCAACTAAAATTGGGCAACCCTAACACTTTGATTCAGTTCCCCTGTTACTTTGTTTGCCAGTTTCAATGCAATAAGTAATCATTAATCTTTATTTTGATTTTAAAAACAATTGACTTTCATAATATTATATTTACACATGTAATTTTTTTTTTAAAAAAAAACAGCAACAGAGTCAGTACAGAAGGAAGCTCTTTGATGCTTCTCACTCTTTACGGTCAATGATGTTTGGCCAGGATCGTTATCGACGCAGATACTGGATTCTTCCCCAGTGTGGGGGTATTTTTGTGGAAGGCATGGAAAGTGGTGAAGGTAGGAGACATTAGCCTATTTGAGAACAGCCAAAGCAATAGTTATATTAATATAAGCTGGTAATTTCTTTAATCTCTATCATTGTTTTAGGATCACCAATATCTCATACTTCTTGGAACAGCTTTATTAAGCTGTCTGTACCCCAGATACTTTACTTTCCAAAAATAAGGAACCTTGTTTCCATACTTATTCATTTCCTGTCTGCTCTATTCTCTTCTTTTCTCCTGACTGCTTTCAAACATACCCTCATTACCCCCATTTTAAAAAATAGTGTTACCCATTTTAGATCTCATTTTCCTTTCACTCCCAACTTCTCAGGTATTTGTTCTATACCATTTACTTTCATTCCCTCAACCATTTATTCTTTCAGTCCTCCTCTGCAATTTGGTTTCCATTCCAATTGTTCTACTGAAAGTGCTTGCCCCAAGATCACTAGTGCTCATGCCAACTATTTACCTTTTCACAGTCTTTTGTGTTTGATACTGTTGTCTTCCCTCACAGTTGGTCAATCAACAAGCATTCTGCTACCTGCTCAGGATACTAGTACCAAAGTAAAATAGTCCCTGCCCTTAAGGAGCTTGCATGTTAGCCGCTCCTTATCCAGATTTTCTCTTCTGTTTGCCTCTATGGTATCATATTATCTTAGTTCTCTGGTTTCTCTGACCATTCCTTTCCTGTCTTCCTTTCATTCTCCCACTCCCTAACTATGGACATTAACCAGTACTGAGTCTTTAACCCTTTGTTTTCCTCAGTTTTTACAGTATTTCCCTCAGAGAATGTATCTAACCTAATGGCTTTAATTATCACTTAGTTATTTGATTTAGAGCTGGAAGGGATGTTAGAGATATTTATTCTAGTCCCCTCACTTAAAAGAAACTGAAGTCTGAAGAAATTAAGCACCTTGCCCAAGGTGACTGAGCTACTAAATATCAAAGTTTGAATTTGAACCCAAGTACTTTAACCCAAATCTAGTGCTTCTTTTAATATATCACCAAGACTTCTGATTTCCAATCAAATGTTCTTTTCACTATATGAAGCAATGTTAGTGATTGTAGATGGACATGTGGGAATTAAGCTGAACTTTGATAGGAAAATGAGATTCAAATAGGTTAAGAATAAGGCAGATAACAGATACCATTGGAGGGAGGCCTAGGAAAGCCCAGACATAAGCAAAGCTTAAGAGGTCAGAATATGAAGGGCATGTTTAGAATCAGGATGGAGATAGGTTTGGCTACAATGAGCTTTCATTTTGTGTAATGCCTTCATTTTGCAGATGAGGAATGTAAGACCCAGGGACTTTAGGAAATGTAAAAAGAATTTTCACAGCAAATATATATTACACATTGTCATTTTCATTCTTTTTTTGGAATACACTTATAAAAGTATTTCCTTTTGCAGAGTTTCAATTTTAGGGTTTGCTTTTTCATATTTAAGGATAGCTTAATATTTGGAGCAAAATACTCCCTACACAAAGTAAACTTATATTTTAGTTGGTAAGTTAAGACATACACATAATAAATAGTGTAGATAATACATAATACAATGTTAATTTTGTAATAAAGGCAATTGGAAGAATAGAATTAATAAGATGTGAATTATGTTGTATAGACAAGTGTAAAAGGAAGCAACGAAAAGCAACTGGTTAGCAACCGCAAAGAAATAAATAATACAGGACATTGTTATTATTATACACTATATCCATAAGTACTTTCTTCCTAGTATTTAGAGCTATCATGAAGACAAGACTGATTTTAATAAAATACTATTGGGTCAAGCATCCCCTGTTAGCTAGTGATTTGAAATGTATATTTATAACTAAATTCTATCTCCCCTTGAGAAGCTACCATTATAATTTTTTGTTGTACTTATTTGAGATTTCAAAGATTGCAGCTCATACAACATTATCAGGAGGTTTTAAAATTTAAAACACAAGTGAAGACCTTAGTTATCTGAAACTATTCAGCTGCAGTAATTGACATGGAAATTAATCAAAAAAATGGCTGCCATACTGTTCCATCTTTTCCTGGTCCTCACTTTTTGCCTCTTTTTAATGAAGATATTTATTAATTACTGATCATTGACACATGCCATTGAAGGTAAGAAGAAGGAAAAAAGGCAAAAAGAAGAAAGTAACATGAGTTTTTTTTTTCAGACTTAAAGAACCTTTCCTGCACTGAAGATACCAGTTAAATTTTCAGCATATTCTTTTTAAAATTATTTTTAAAAGCTTAAAAGTGGTTCCAACTGCTTATAATTAAGCTTTTCTGCTAAAGAGTGAAAATTAAAAGCAGCCATGAGCAAATGCAACTAAAATCCATCATCAGTTCAGTCTCTTTCATTATAAACAAATGAGAGATTAGTGTTATGTTTCAGCAATCTACAAGTAACACCACGACGTGCTATAATTAGATAGATAGATAGATCAATCATGCAGAATGGATAGGGTCTGCAGATTACCACTGATCAGTGGAAAGTATAGCTTGAGGGTGTTTTCAAGTACAAATGTAAATCTATAAAGAGAAAATATAAAGTGTGGAAGAAAAGGAAGTCTCAGTCTCTCATAAAGTGATTAGGAAAAGTAGAGGTCTATTAGAAATGTGGATAATTAGATAATTGAGATAGAAGTTATTTTCAGTACATCAAGGATCAGTGATATTATGTAGGTGTGGGAACTTGGTCTATTTAGGCAGATCACAAGTCATCTAATTCTAATTTAGATAACTGTTAAAGCATTGCCTGATGCTTGTCTGTGGGTCGTCAGTGCCAGGAGAGTCAGAGGCATGACTGGGGTCAAGGTGTCCCTGATTCCATTTTGGCACTTAATCTACTACCCCATGATGTTTCTAGATAAATTATGGCATGGGGCAGGGGTAAGTACTGGGGAGAAGGGATTAAGTCAAACTAATGAGCTTTTGAGTGAGCAGGTTCAGAAATTCTACTGTCATATGAGACCTATGCCCATGTGAAGAACTCATTTCATATCTATGTCATTTTCTGTTTGAATATGTTTTAAATTTTGATCTTCTGGTGAAAGGGGCATGATCCCTTTAAAAGAAGGTATGTCAGAAGCCATACCCTAAAAATGTTGCTGGGGAGCTGTAGTCATTACTGAGTGAGTAATGAGTAAATATATGTTATTTTTGAATCTGGAATGACAGTTATAGCAGCCAAAAGGCAACAGGCTAAAAAAGAAAGGTTAGGTAGGGAAAATCTGCTTCTGATTGGGGAAAGGATAGAACAAGTAAGAAGGATGTGATGTTCTTCTTTCTTCTCAAGATTCAGTAACCCTGAGCATTCCAAGAGATGATTGGGAGCCCAAATAAAAAGACCTCAGATTTTCCTGTTTTTATCAAAATGAAGCCATAGACAAGACATACCACAGCTGTGAAAAAAGGTAGTGGACAGAATCTTTATCTCCAAGGAAAATTATGGTATAAATGTTAACAAGCCCCAAGGGTTTCATCAAATGGAAGAGAGCAGAGGAGCCAGAAGGAATATTAAGGCTATCCCTTTAATTGTGGGGTATCATCTTTTGATGGATGATATGAGATCTACAATGTGCTTTTTTTTTTCTTTCTGCTAAACTGCTTGTCAGCCCAGATACAATACCTGTGGTCAGGGTTAGTGTTATGTGGGTGTCCTTATGAGATGGTACTTTCAGAAATAGATATCAGCCAGGAGTCAGGCAGAGTAGCCAGGGAATTAAGGGAGCATAAGTTTACAAACCCCTGTTTAAGTGTTTACTATGTGCAAGTCACTGTGCTAGATGCTAGAAAAATAAAGATGAAATAAGATAGCTCTTGCTTTCAAGGAGTTTACGATCTAGTGGGAGGGAGTGAAGCTTGGAAGGTGGTATTACAAAAATGTAAATAACTATAATATAAATTACAACAGGATAATCAAGAAGCATTTATTTAGTGTCTCCTGGGTGATAAGGACATGATAATGTATGTTGAAAGTGGCAGATAAATAACCCTCCCCCAAAAAATCTTTGAATAATTAAAATAAATATCACATGAATTAAGCTACCTAACTTCGATAGACCTTTTTCATAAATCCTTTTTTTTTCCTTTTGTTGAGTTGTTCATCGTTGTTGCAATTATATCACTCTTGGTGACCCCATTTGGGGTTTTCCTGGTGAAGATACTGGAGTGGTTTGCCATCTCAGTCTCTTGTTCATTTTACCAGTGAGGAAACTGAGGCAAACAGGATTAAGTGACTTGCCCAGGGTCACACAGTTAGTAAGTGTCTGAGGCTATATTTTGAACTCAGATCTTCCTGACTCCGGGCCCTGTGCTCCATTCATTGTGCCACCTAGCTGCCATTGAGTTGTTCAGACATCCATAAATATTAAAATAAGCAGAAAAAATGGTAAAGATTTCATTGATATTTCATTTTATGTGGGTTTCATTTTCATCCCATGAAGGAAAGATCTAAAGGATTAATTTAAAAGGAAAAAAGGTTTTATGAACCTATGTAACATGCAAAAGCTTTAAAAAAATTTTTTTTAAAAACAACTCTAAAATGAAAATGCCATAAATGTTACTTCCATCCTATGGCACTCTCTATTATTCATTATGGTGACTTTTGGTCTTTCTCTTTCATATTTGCCTTTTGATCCCTCACAATTCTTTCTCCTTGTTAATATCCATTATGCCAACTCTTTGATCCCATAATAAATATAACCCATTCTTTGGAGTTTCAAGGTCCAGTGAAAGTAAAACTCTGTCATTTGTACCTTAAGCACTTCCTGGTTTTCCTTCAGCTCTCTCCTATGATCCTGCCAAGTTTGACCTTCTCTTTGTTTCCTCATTGTCTGTCAGTTTCCACAAATATTTTTGGCTCCCAAAGCCCTTGTGTAAGCCTGGAGGCTGTAGTCTAGAACAGAGCGCTGAAGCTAACTAACCCCAGAGGTGCATTATGAAGATAAGGCAACAGTGCAGGATTACTCCAGGGGCAGAGTGGATCTCTTTACTTGATCATACTCAAAGCTCCAGTTTTCATCAGGTAAAGGGTCATATTTTTGAATCCTAGAATTATAAAAAACAAATTAAGTACTTTCTAACCATGCAGAGAAAGCAAGTTCTTGTCCCTAATGAGTCCCAGTGCCCGTTAGGGACTTCTTACGTCCTTTGCCCCAGATCTCTTGAAGTGGGAATTATTCACCACTGCAGTGAGAACCTATCTAGCCCTTCTCTTTAGTGGGGGAAAACTAATCAGGTAAGATTCAAAACTTAAATGATTGATTATATCATGATTTTTAAAAATCACCAGAAGCCCCCTTTTGAAGTAGTCAGCTATCTGTAGTCATTTCACAAAGACTTATGATGTCTATATGTATGTATGCTGTAAGTTTTATTCACATAAGTATTATCACAATTCACTTCAAAGAGTATATAAAATTATTTTCTTGTGGTTGGAATATCATTGTATTAAATAATACCAGAGGGGCAAAGATGTTCCCAGTAGCTATCTTTACTTTGAGCTAAGCTTAAGGGAGAACAAATTACACACATCATATATAATTTTTATTAATAATTATCAAGGACACCATAACCACCTTTGCATACTTTTTTTCCTGTCTCTAACCTATTGACAATATTGCTTTATTTACTCATGAAATCAAGAAGAGAGGGGCTAGGTCTAATTTAAAACACAGAAGGACCAGCAATTGCATCATATGTATTTAAGCTTCCCTGAGTCATACCTTTACTATATTTAGGATCCATAAGCATGCTCTAGCAGTCCCAAATGCAGCCTAAGTGAATGACAGTTGCAATAATCTTCTGGCAAGATTGTGAACTGGAAAAGATGAATAGGAAAGGATTAGAGGTAATTCTTCACATTTAAAGATAATTAGCAAAGTTTTAACAAGTGCTCTGTGTGAATTATTTTTTGGTTGGACATATTGTAACAAGATCAACAAAGCACCTCAACTATACTTCAGATTAGAAATGTGGTTTTTTTTTTCATCAAACTGGTCATATCCCATCATGATGAACTCTCAGAGTCTATAGTAATGATCTTGGTGTTCTAGAATGTTGTAACATTACAATGTTTTATAAGATAAGTTGCTTGTCATCAGGAGTTTGAGTTTTTTGTTCTAATTTTATCTGAACCATATATTTTCGGTTTTAATGGTATTATTGGTATACTCATAACCTCTTTAATGTGGAATTGTAAGTGAACTGGTAAAAACCTATAATTTGTAGAGTAATAATGATGTTGATAAAATATAATTACAGAGGAAGTTCAAAATGTAGATGGGTCTTCACGGAATTTTTCTTTTGTGTAGGTCTAGAAGAAATTGCAAAAGAGAAAGAAAAATTGAAAAAAGCTGAAATTATACAAATCAAAGAAGAAATGTTTGAGAACTCTGATGATACATTAAACTGTTTAAATACAGGCCACTGTGAGCAAAAAGAAGATCTTAAAGAAAAAGACAACACTAATCTATTTCTCCAAAAACCTAGCTCTTTCTCCAAATTAAGCAAGTTGTTAGAAGTAGCTAAAATGCCTCCTGAGTCAGACATTATGAACCCAAAACCAAATGGTGGTGCAGCCAATGGATGCACATTGTCTTACCAAAACGGTGCAAAAAATTCTCTCTGCAGCCTTCAATCAGCAGTATCACAAAGCAACAAGGAAAAGGCAGATTCTAACCTATTTAATCCAGTCTCCAGTGGTCAAGGGAAGTTTTACAGCCCTCCATTAATTGCCAATGACCAATTGTTAAAAACCCTGACAGAAAAGAATAGACAGTGGTTCAGCCTTTTACCCAGAACGCCCTGTGATGACACTTCCCTTACCCACGCAGACGGATCTGCTGTTGCTTCACTGGTTCCTCATTCTCAGCCTCCTTCTAAATCACCTTCACCTGTTCCATCACCCCTTCTTGGGTCTTCCTCTGCACAGAATACAATGGGCCTCAGTCCATTTGCTTTATCGCCGCTTCAGGTTAGTCCCAATAGCAATAACACTCTTTTACTGTTTTGTTTTTTTACATTTTAGCCCTATCCTCACTGCATTATCAATTAAAACATTTTACTTTACCCAGTTTGAAAGCTAAAAATAGAATTAAATGACATTCTTAAAAATTTACTGGAAGTACATGTAGATTCTAAAATCAGAACATTTTCATACTCCTCAAACCTACTGCTATTTTTTCTTAAGTTATTATATATACTTATTACTAATGATGAAGTTATGAAATCTACATATAAAAAGATGATGTTTGACCATCTTCAGCTTTTGACAATTTTACTGCTTTAAGCTATGTGCTTAAATGTATATGTTGGTTACTATATAAATATGGCAAATCATTTTCAGAATTTAACAAATAATTTTGGATTTTCTATCATTTCTACTAAAGTTTCTCAATAATTTTCCAATGTTTTGGTGTTTATAGATGAAGAGTGGATTACCTATAATGGGACTTCAGTTTTGTGGATGGCCAACAGGAGTTCTCACTTCAAATGTTCCCTTTACATCTCCTTTACCTAGTCTGGGATCAGGGCTGGGATTGTCAGAAGGAAGTGGTAATCCATTCTTGACCCCAAATGTTTCTTCATGTAAAAGTGAATCACCAGTGCCACAGAATGAAAAGGCATCATCGGCTATCCCTGGAACAGTTGAAGTAGCAAAGCCAGTAGATTTTCCTAGTCCAAAACCCATTCCAGAAGGTAGGCATGTTCAGATGGTTTTTGTCCAATAATTTTGATTTTTTTATAATGTCTATAGTATACCATAGTGATCCAAATATATAGGATACCATAAAATATAGGCTGCATACCTAAAAGGGGCTCTTCCTGAAAGGAAAAAAAGGAAGAATGTTGAATAAAAACATCATAAACTGTTGTCATGTTCTATCCAGATTTTGGGGGAAAAAGGTTAAATGCAATCTGTATCTGGCTCAATATGGTAACTGGATCTCTGAATGGTTATATGTAGTTGGTAAGCCTTTTGATTTGAATTATACCAGAATATCATTCAAAATGTTTGTAAAAGATTTACATACTTATTTTGACTTAGAAATGCAGTTTGGTTGGTGGAGAATTATTGACCCAGAGGACCTAAAAGCTTTGCTTAAAGTGCTACATCTCAGGGGGATAAGGGAAAAGGCATTGCAGAAGCAAATACAGAAACACTTGGATTATATTACTCAGGCCTGCATCAAAAATAAGGATGGTATGTAAATAAATCATTTTCATTACTTTGCTTAGGAAAACCTAATTCATTTATTTAATTGAACAATCTACTGGAACATATCTTCATTCATTACCAAAAGACTGGTGTTGATGTTTAGAGTAGTTTTGCTCAGAGAAAACTGCTGACATTATCAAATTAGTATAGATTTTTTTATAATTCCTAATCATTCTCTACAGTTTATAGTTGAACAAAAGCCATACTTTAAGTAATTTGTATATAAAATCCCAGTAATTCAATGTTTACGTTGGATATGGTGAAAGTAACTATTGGGGGAGGAATCCTGCATTTATACAATTCAAAAAGTGTTCTTTTTCTTTAAAAAAAATTTCATTTTCAAATATAGTCGCTATTATTGAAATAAATGAAAATGAAGAAAACCAAGTAACTCGAGATATTGTAGAGAACTGGTCGGTGGATGAGCAAGCAATGGAGATGGACTTGACTATTCTTCAGCAGGTAGAAGATTTAGAAAGGAGAGTTGCATCAGCAAGTTTACAAGTGAAGGTAAAAGGGACTAAAAACTATTTCAAAATATTCCAATAAAGATTTATATTGTGAATAAGTACTAATTGTGAAAGAGTTTACAATGGAACTTCTACTTATGGGTTTTGTTTTCTTTATAAACAGCTATGCTAAATTAGACTTTACACTGTGTAGTTAGGTTCTGGAGGACATTATTTGGTACGTTGTATGTACATTCAAATCCATGTTGAAACATGTGGATGGTAAGTGATTTTGGAAAGGGGTAGTTTCAGTAGGATGCTGAAAACCAAAGGCAGATTTTAAGGCGTTGAGGGACAGGAGAAATTAGAGGAAGCAAGTGTAGACAATTCTTTTTAGAAGTCTATCAGTGAAGCAGAGGAGAGAGGGATTAAGAGAATCAAGGAAAGAAGTAGGTTTTTGTTTTGTTTTGTTTTAGAATAGAGAGGATCTGAGCATGTTTGTAACCGAAGCAAAAGCATCATTAGAAACAGAGACTTTACTTCAAAGTTTACTAGATTGTAAACTCTTTATGTGCAGGGAGCTTGGCTTTATTTATCTTTGTATCTCCCTCAGTGCTTACGTATGTTGTACATAGTAAGGGCCCAATAAAGGTTTTCGTAATAAATGAATGAATGATTGAGTATTTTAAGTTTAAATTGTGTCTACTACCTGACTACTACAGCTATGATGTTTAATCAAGATCAGTAATAGATACATAATAGACATATAATATAGTAGAATGATGCACTCATTTTTCTGGCATCATCAGAGAGTGTGCTATTCCAAACTTGTAATTTTTCCAAATAAAGCTTAATCCTTGAAAAAAAAAAACCTTAATCATTTTAATGGAAATTTTTTTAATGTTACACATTTACCTGCCTTTATATAGTAATACTGAACACAACATTTTATTGAAGACTCAAAGTTATTAATATGACTATTAAATTGAGGCATACCCCATATAAAGTTAACCTGACCAGCATCATTTTGATATTGTCAATAAGTTTTAAGCCAGTCATGCTTAAGTCAGGGTTCCCCTCTATAACATATTTCAGACAGTAAGTGGAGACCAGTATACCTTTGCTCCAATGTCCAGCTTTAGTTTTTGTTTTTTTACTTGTGATGTTTGATATCACAGAAATGGTAAATACATTATAAAAATAATTCCTCTGTGAGAATCATGTCCTTATCAATAGCAACCCCATTTGCACAGAAAGGCCCCAAGTTAACAACTCTAGTTGCTTCAGGAACACAAATGTAAGAAGTATGGAGGAGATGAGACCAGCCTTTTCAGACTTTTTAATCCATCTTTTGAAAGATCAGACTTTCTGGTCCATTGTCTGCTTTACTCCTGCACCAGTTTCTTGATGGAAGGCGATGGACGGGTCTCTGGCTCTGATAAATAACACTGTTCTTTCCCTAGACACACTAAGGCTCAGTATTTTTCCGATGTTCCATTCCTCTAGGGAAATGGATTGCATCTTCCTACAATATGAATACTAGGTTTGGGGTTTGTTTCTTTTTAAAATGCCCAAACATTTCTAAGAGTTGTCCTCTTTAGCTAAATTGTAAATTTGAGGTTAACTGTAAGTAGCAAACCTCAGGGGCCCTTGGAGAGTTTAAAATATTAGGTCTCCACATCTCAGAAATACAGACTCTCCAAGTTGAAAGGGACCTCAGAAGTCATCTAGGCCAACCTAAAATTTTGACAAAATACTCAAGTAGCCATCTATCCTTTCCCTGAAGATCTTTAGTGAGAGAAAAACCCATTACTCACTTAAGGCATTCAATTCTACTTTTGGATAGTTCTGATTGTTAGGAAGTTTTCCCTTAAATATATATCTTTGATCCTTGTTCTGACCAATGAGATAAAGAACAATCTAATTCCTGTTTCCATTTAATGGCCCTTTAAATACATAACAATAGCTAGCTGCTCTATATTCCGTAAGTCTTCTCTTTGCCAGGCTAAACATCCCCAGTTATTTGACATGATACTTATACAGCCCTTCACTATCCTAGTTACACTCCTCTGAACACTCCATGTTACCAATGTCCTTCCTAAGATATGGCACCCAGAACTGAACATAAGACTTTCTAGATATGGTCTGGCCAAGTCAGATTACAAGAGAGGGGCAATAACTTTCCTAATCTTGGACACTATACCTTATTTTAAACTTTCACAATGTGTAATCACACACACACTTTTTCTAATCTCAGGTGTCAGAAAACCAATTTTAAACTCTTAATGTCTAGGGATGCATTTTATAATTATACAATATTGTTGGTATAAGACTAACCTCCCCTTACGAGGTTATTTCACTTAGTCTTGTTGTCATTGTTAATCATGTTGTCATTGAATCAATTAATGATCCTAGGTGTAGGGTATGCCTATATGTACTATTTGAGCTAAATACAATGAGAAACTTAGGGGCTATCAAGGTGTCAATAGTTGTTTACTGCTACACTAACTAGCTGCAGACTTCTGATTGTTGTTGAGGCAAACAGGGTTAAGTGACTTGCCTAGTGACAACTAATAAGTGTCTGAGGCCAAATTTGAACTCAGGTCTTCCTTACTCCAGGCCCTGCACTCTTTCCACTGAGCCACCAGACTGCTGGTTGCCAGTGGCTATACCATTTGAATTCTTGTAGTTCAGAAGTGAGGAATGAAAGAATTCAGTGATCTGTAACCTATTTGATCAAAAACCTCATGCCTATACATCATGAATATCTTCTTCAGGAAAAGAATTGGAAGGATCTTCATATAGCAAGCATCAAATAACATCCCAAAGAAATGAAATTGATTACATTTTAACATATAGGAAGTGGCTTGTTACTGATATGGGAGTCAAGCTTGAACCAGCTGTCTGTATGCTGTCAGTCCACTGACTTACTTGAGCAAAGATCAAAATGATCACAAAACTAGAGAAAAGAATAAGAATGAGGAGAAATATGGCATGCATTTAAAACAATTATTGATACTAAAAATGGGAAAGTAGAAAAAGTTTTCCTGTTCTAATTCTCTTGTCAAGTATGTACCCTTTATATATATGTAGTTTATTCTTATAAAAAAAATTTTTGTAGATGGCAGGGCAGGTGTGTGGATCACTGGTAATTGCTGTTTTCTCCATTTCCTTTTTCGGTCATAACGATATCCAGATTTTTTTAATTCACTTGTCCATTTTTTAAATAGTTATTCTGTTTCATCCCTTACTCTCAGCCATCACTTCTTGTTTCTTTCAATGTTTTTCTTTAAAAAGTGGTTCCAGACACAATATTCTTGATATGAAATGACTGGTAAAAGGTTGGACTGTTATTACATTTGGACTATTATCTCCATTGATCTGAACACTACTACTACTTATGTAGCTTAAGATTGAACTGGCTGTTTTAGCAGCCATGTGTTATAATTGTCTCATACTGAATTTTGCTATTTACAAAAGTTTCTAGTTTTTCTCACAAAAAAAATTAAGCTAAATTTTTAATTCTGCAATTAGTTTTTCAAAACTAACTGCAGGATTTTACATTTATTTTTATTATATTTAATGTTCTTAGACAGTTTTTATAGTATTAAGGAATTTTTAAATCCTAATTATGTCATGAAATAGGTACAGTTCCCTTTCCAGCTTTCTGTCTTTCTACGTGATAATCATGCCTTTGGGTTTTCCAGGTTAGAAAGAAAAAATGACTTCTTGTTGGTGAACCCATACTGGCTTCTAGGGATCATTCCATTCTTTTTTATGCATATACCACATATTTAATAATCCATTCTAGATTCTTGTGATGTAAAAAGAACAGAATTCTCTTATTCTTAAACACGAAGTGGTATTGTGTATGTATCTTCAAAATTTGTAACTTCTAAAAGTGGGCACAATCCCTTTTAGGAAACTTTGGCAACTCCATGTATCTATCTGCTCTCTCTTTACTCATTTTGAGTAGTTTAACCTTAGATTTTGCATCTGAATATTGATTGTTGGGACTAAGAAGCAATTGGTACTAATGGAGGGCCCGCTAGCCTTGGATTTAGAAGACAAAGATTTGAACACTGGTTTTCTCACTGACTGCCTGAGTGACTTTGCTTAAGTCATTTAACCTCCTTGTGTCTTATTTTTATTGTCTATAAAATGTGGAATAATAACTATGCTATTCACAGGGACGTTGTGAGGATGAAATTATGTAACTTAGGTAAAGTTCTTTGCAAACTGTACAGCCTGATAAATGTAAGCAATTGATTAGTATTGTCATTCTTCTAAAGAGTTTAATCCATTTCAGTATTGCAAAGGATATACTTACGGTATTTCTAGTGACCACAAAGAGGTAAACAGAGTCCGACATTTCAAAGTGTTAAATGTGTCCTAAGCTAATTCTCTTCTGCCTAACAAAGCAGATAATATCCAGAGATTCCAGAGGAGTTTTCATTTTCATAATCCCATAAGCTTAATCAATATTTTCAACTAAAATTTTGTTTAATGCTTTATAGATTACTCTGATTATATTTTTAATACTTTTCAGAGTTGTAATGGATAGGTATTTCTTTTCACATGTTTCATTTTTGTTTTCTGGCTAGCACTAGGAAAGCACAAGGTAAAAGCTTATTAGTGATCATTAAGATTTGTTGTTGACAAAAACTCCAAGTTGTTGGTGCAGGAAATAAACTTTTTTTTTCTTGATAATATAGGGTTGGATGTGCCCAGAGCCTGCATCAGAAAGGGAAGACTTGGTATATTTTGAGCATAAGTCAGTTACTAAATTGTGCAAGGAGCATGATGGAGAGTTTACTAGAGGAGAAGAAAGCAGTGCCAGCCCTCTAGAACGGAAGAGTGACAACCCTCTAGATATAGCTGTAACCAGGCTGGCTGATTTGGAGCGGAACATAGAGCGAAGGTATCTGAAGAGCCCCTTAAGTACCACCATTCAGATCAAACTGGATAATGTGGGCACAGTTACTGTCCCTGCTCCTGCACCATCCATTAGTGGTGATGGTGACGGGTAGGTTATTGAGATTAACTTGAAAAATTATTGTGCTTCTTTGCTAATTGGAGCCTATTTTCTATTGCCTGTTATCTATGTATCTTCTTGTATGTCTGTGATCCATATGGATCATGCTATTCTGCATGATGCTTTGTAAAGATATTTTTTGTTATGTTTGTTGATTATCCTGCAAAGTGATCTTACATTTACCTGGTTGTGACTAAGCTTTGAGGCACGTAGCCACAGTCTGTGCACTACATCAAATTTAGTTGCTTAAACCTTATACTTATTGGCTGTATACGTGTTTTTGTCATTGCTTGGCTTTCAGTGTGATGATGATTGTTTCACATTCAAAACCCAGTAAATATGGATATGACCTACTTAATTTCTCTATATTTCAATGCAGAATTGAAGAGGATATTGCTCCAGGGCTCAGGGTATGGAGAAGGGCATTATCAGAAGCTCGCAGTGCTGCACAGGTAGCTCTGTGCATTCAGCAGTTACAGAAATCAATAGCATGGGAAAAATCAATTATGAAAGTTGTAAGTGTTTTTACTTAAGAAATACTATAACTAATTTACTTCGTCCCATTTCTTTCAATTTTCAGCTCTCTTAGCTTAATCATGAATTACTTATTATTGTCTAAATATTATATGCTGTAGCACTTGAGAGTTTGACATTTTCTGTAAAGCACTGTGTAATCTGACATATTCTCTCAAAGATTTATTTGTGATCTTCTTCATGAAACTCACCAAGCCATATCTTTTTTTTTTCCTATTACAGAATGGTTGATATGTGTGGTTTCTTTTTATTGTTTAGAAAATATCAAACTACAACTGACATTTTCTTAAGGATTTTATATGGATAATAGTTGTTGACTGGCATATTTTAGAGGTCCTTCCTCTTTTAAAGGGGATAAGGAAGATAAAGTGTACATAATATACTCATGCAGTCTTAAAGATTTTCATAATCTCCAGCTTATTTCTATATCCTATTCTTCTGCATTTTTCTTTTTTTTCCACTGTCAGAAATAAAGTAGCCACTTTTAACTTCTGCCAAAAATTAGATATTTCTCACCCCTAGCCTGCATTGAGTGTGCATTAATCAAAATATGCTCATATTTAATGTCTACCAATCCACTAAGATCCCTTAGTCCAAACTTTGTATTTCACAGATGAGGAAATAGAGAGGGGAAGCGATTTATCTGTCACACAGGTAACAAGTAGCAGAGTCTGGATTCAAACCCAGATCTTCTTGTAGGAAATTCAGCACTTTTCCCCCCTGAACAATGAATTAGAATTTACCATTAGTTTTGAAGCATCCAGTCTCAGATATTTACTAGCTGTGTGACCCTGAGCAAATCACTTAGCCTCTATTTGCCACAGTTTCCTCACCTGTAAAATGGGGATAATAATAGCACCTAGCTCACAGGGTAGACAGACAGGTACCTGCCTACTTAAGGAAGCTGGGTGTTATATATAGTAGAAAATGATGGATTTAGAGTTAGCCTGTTTTGGAGTACTATGACCCCATTATCAAGTCAAAAGTTAACTTTTCAGGATCTCAGTTTCCTCAAGCAGAAGTCTCACCATAAAATTCCCCCAAAATCTCTAGTGGCTCCCTATTTTCTCTAGAACATATTAGACTCTCAGCCTGTCCCTTACAACCTGGCTGTAACCTACCTTCCCAGACTTATTTCACATTCCCCCCACCAAATTGAATACTCTGTGTTCTAACCAAGGTCACCAACTTGTTGTCCCATAATCCTGACCTTGAACCTCCTGAATTTGTGTCTTTGCTCAAACTCTCCTTTTTCCACCTGTTAGAATTCACATCTTCCTTGAACGTTTCACCTGCAGGTTAGCACCTCCTGTGTGAAACTGATTCTCATCCTTAGAGTTTGTTGACATTCTCTGCTTCAGTGGAGATTTGCTTTCCTGTATTTGCTTAACTATTTATGTGTTGAGAGACAGCATGGTGCGGTGTCAATTTGAGGCATCTTTATTATACGTTTTGTAAACTTTTCAACACTTTTATAGCTTGTTTGAAATCTCAATAACTTTATAATGTTCCTAATATACATTTAACATATTTTACACTTATTCTTCCGTAATTTAATTTCTCAGGAACATTTGCTTGATGTATACTCCTATTGCTTGTTATGTAGTTGTCTTTTTTTTTTTTTAAGGCAATTGGGGTTAAGTGACTTGACCAGGGTCACACAGCTAGTGTCACATATTTGGTCTGAGGTTGGATTTGAACTCAGGTCCTATTGACTTCAGGGCCAGTGCTCTATCCACTGCGCCACCTAGCTGCCCCTATGTAGTTGTCTTGAAGAGCAGTTGGGCATCCTTTTGCCACTCTTTATAAAGATACATCATTTTCTGTGGCAAATCCCTCACACTGGTTCTCTGTCTACATATACCTGAGGGATTTAGTACAGGAACATCATATTTGCAGAGATACTATCTGGGTATATGACACTGAATAAGAGAAAACTGTAATTTCGTATTTTTCTGTTCTTTTTAGCATGAGGAAAGCCCTTAATAACCATTTAATTCAGTGTTGTAATATGCTTTATTGTTATTAATGTTAAAATATAGACAGCATCTTCACCAATTTCCTTTAATATACATGGATACATACATACATACATACATACTTACATACCATTATTTACAAGGATTCCCCAAGTCCCTGAGAAAATGCAAAATGGTAGTTTTACTGTATGGTGCTATGTGTTTCATTCTTTTCATAAATTGAAATATTTGTAAGAACAAGTTTTAGGGTGTTGAAACTATTGCTTTTAAACTAGTGTTTCAAACTATCATTTGAGCTCATCTGTGCTTAGCACAGAGCCCAGCACATAGTAGGTGCTTTATAAATGTTTATAATTAAGCCAAGAATCTTGATTTGGGGACTCAGGAGATTTTATTGTGTGACTGTGGAAAAGTCATCTAACCTCTGTAAGCCTCTGTTTCCTTTGACATATGAAGGTGATCTCTGAGGTCTCTTCTGGGACTAATAAAAAAACAACCCAAACTAGCATTTATGTAGCACTTTAAGTTTTACAAATATCATCTCGTTTTATCCTCACAACAACCTGAGAAGGTGTTATTATTATCCCTATTTTATAGGTGAGAATACTGAGGCAGAGATGAAGTGACTTTCCCAGAGTCATATAACTAAGTTGTATGACTTGTAAGGCAGAATTTGAACTCACATTTCCTGGATTCTAAGTCCATCATTCTATCCACTTTGCTGCCTAGCACTAATAGTCCAAGAGTCCTTAACTAGTAGCGCCCAGTTTTCCTACAACTGTTCTCTCATTTTTTCACCTACATCACTTTTATCTCCCCACCTATATGGTAACCTTGAGGGTAAGATCTAATCCCTTATTCTTGTTTCATATTGCACTCTCCTCTCCCTCCATCTTTATAGTGTTAGTCACCTTAGTTGATTGATTACTTTTGGCACCAGATTCACAGGTAAAATTTAAGGTTAGTGTCTAGGGCTGATACTTCTACAAAGCTGATTGCCATATAACCATAGATCTTAAAGTTTTATTAAGCTGTTGTCTCTGTCATGGCCACCTCACCTCAGTTGATAGGGATATCCAAAAGGGAGAAGAATATGAACTATGTTAATGGCCCTTCTCTGCCCAACTCAGACACTTTACATTACTGAAAGGACCCACCCCTACCTCACTCCCATATTGTGATAACAGAAAAATAGTCCACTTCATTAAAATGTTGGGAACCACTTCTAGGGGTGCACTCACTTTCTCGTGATTAAAAGAACTTTTAAACTTTAGAAGTAAAGAATTTCAACCAAATGTTTATGTACATGATAACATGTAGTGACCATTTTCTAATACAAATATCAAACTTGATTTTCACAAAATTGAAGACCTAAGGTCTTTATCATCCTTCCCTAATATTACAGACTGAAATTTATTTTAAAAAACATAAATGTAGAAAATATTTTACAATGTGTTTTAATTCTCCATTATAGAAGACAGCACACATTTTCCTTATATGAATTATTTGAAATCTGTCAGCTTTGTTTTTTAAAGATTTACATTTAATATTCATGTTGGTGGTACAGATTTTTTTAACTCCATATCTCTATGATAGACTTTTTTTAAAAAAATGTGACTCAAATGTAGACACTTACATTACATTACATTCTTGTCAAATCAATGTATTCCTGGATATGGTAGAAGACATTCCTAGTACCGAAGGAATATTGAATCATTTCTCATTTGATCTTAGTAATACATATCAGTTTTACCACTTTGAGTGTGTACATGAGATAATGCAATGGATCTGGGATATCAGTGGTGTGGGTATTCCCTCCATCAGTATAAATCACAGTTTTCCCATGGGTTTTCATCCTCTAAAATTCTTGTAAATATCTCTGTAGGAAATACTTCATAAATCTTCCACAAAGGATCCACTCAACCTCCTTCAGACTTTCTTCTGGCTCTTTTAATATTTAGATTGTTCCAGCAGCACTTGTGCTCTTATCATTCACTTTCACTACTGACTGGTCCATTTTGTATTCTGATTGTGTCCCTGGTAATACTTTTTTATGCCATTTCTTAAACACAAATCTTTATCTTACTTATACCACCACAAATCTTATTGATTCACAGGTATTAATTGAGAGAATGTTGTATTTTTTTTAAACGACCAGTTGAAAGTGCTGCTTATTTCAGAATATAATTTAACCTAATCTTCTATTTGGAGTCAATTCTGGATCTAGCTCATTGTCTACTGTACAAGTTCATGCTGCAATCTGGGCCTTGTGTGTTTTTCTTTTTCTTTTCTTTTGTTTTATTTCATTTAATAAGCATTTGTAGTCTGTGTTTTTCATCCACTTTCTTTTTCCATTGTGGATGGTTAGGCTGCTAGCATATTACACATTTAACAGATATTTATTGAACAGAATACTGTGTAGCAGCAGGTTTACTGAAAAAATTCATAAGTTGCATTTGCATTTTAAAGATGTGAGTACTCTACACATTGTCACGAAATGTTTCAAATTATCTTAGATTCTCCGAGATTTTACTCTTGTATTAAATAGATGGGAACATGTAAATTAACTTTCATGTAACATGAACATGTAAATTCAGCCTTTAGCTTTGGTAATGAGATTGCAAATGCTATGCTAAATTAGTATTAATTTTTATGTTAAAATGTTCTTATTCTTTTAAATATTGATTGCAAGATGTTATCTGTTATATGAGCAAAAATGTGTAAGAATACATAGTCATGTAAGTCATTCAAAATAAGACTTGTCTGCTTTCTCTCAAAAATACTTTAAAGTATTGTATTTTTATATTTTTACTTTTCTTCTTTCAACTTGCTTATGGAGGTAGTATGTTCATACTTAAATTTTAAGATTTAAACCCACTTACCACACTTTCAGTATAAAGATATCAGAAATTCATGAAAAGAGAAATAATAACATTTTAAGTTAGTCAAAGGGAAAGAAATCATGAACTATTTAAAATAATTCTTTGTTTTAACTTGTACCCCCTTTCTCTTACTTTCAGTAAGAATCATGTTCATGGTAATTTGTATAATTGTAGCAAACACCTGATTTGGTTCAATTTTCATATTCACCTTTTCATCAGTTTTTAAAGTAGACACAAAATTAAAGAGAAATGTGTTCTTTTAGTTAGAATAAAAATCTAGGAAAACCCTGAATCTTAATCCTATTTCTGACACAGGTTCCTCTTTAATTTATTTTAATGTTTAACAGTAATCTTAACCCTTACTTCCTTCACAGGGTATTATGAAGATCATTATAAGATGGCCAAAAGAGAAAAATCATCCTAAAAAATATCATGTATTAAAGCTATTCATTGCTTTATGTGCTCTAATGTCATGTTAATTATTCCATATGTTAATGTGTACATGCTTCAGAAGTGTTTGCGGGCATTCAGCCTTTAGCTTTGGTCTTTGCAATGTACATAAAATATGCATTTTACCCCCGTAGATTTGCTCACCCTGTCATGTGGTCCATATCTGTGTAATGAGAGATACATAGATGTGTATGGCTATTGTATGTATGTTAGCAAGCGGAATGTTAATTATTAGTGCAAAATGTGAATTTTGGTACATTTAATTTCCCAAGAAGAAATTTTCAGATAGTATTGATTTTAAATAATTTTTCATGTATTGTAGTACTGCCAGATTTGCCGAAAGGGAGATAATGAGGAACTGCTTCTTCTTTGTGATGGCTGTGACAAAGGCTGCCATACTTACTGCCATAGGCCCAAGATTACTACCATTCCAGATGGGGACTGGTTTTGTCCAGCTTGCATTGCTAAGGTAACACTGACTTTAAAGTACACTGAATGTTGTTTTCTTTTTCACTTGTCATGAGTCAATTCAAATGTTCTGTGTTTTGAGCCATTAATGAGTTTCCCTTATTATATAATATCAGTACCAGGACATTCTGGCTCATCTGTATATACATCAGAAACTTCCATCAACTTCCTTCAGTGCTGCAAATCTTGAAGTACTATTACAAACAGCACTTTAATTTCTAATATATTTATATTTATAATTTTATGTTGTAAAGTAGCAGAAGTAGTAGTAATAATAACAGAGTAACCTATCTATGCTCAGAGATAGGTAGAGGATGAAGAAAATCAGTTTCATTTAGTTTGAAATGTTTTCTCTATCATTTAAAACCTAGAGATACGATTGTAGATTGATAGAAATGCATTTTTAAGAGTTCTGTATGCATCAATATAGGCCATGATCAAAACGCAACTATGACTTATTAGTAGGATGGAAAGATGAGTGGACTGCTAGTCATTATGTCTGAGTTCCAGTCCTATCACTGACTAGCCATTTCTGGCTTTCACTCTCTTCATCTGTAAAAATAAGAGCCTTAGACTAAATGATTTCTATGATCCTTTACAGCCTGGGGGGGGGGGGGGGAGAGAGGACAGAGAGAGGAGGAAGAAATGCATGATTCTAAGCATTTAAGTATGCTTTCTTTTTCTACCTGATATTTCAGGTTTCAATTAAATACCTAAAACAGTTGTGCCTGATAAAATAATTTAGAAATATTCAAGATGCCTGCTACATAGTACGCACTTAATAAATGTTTATTGATTAAGATGGTAGTTCTTCGTTTGCTGCAATTATGTATTTTTATTATATATTTATACTTTTTACATGTATATAAATATATGAGGGGGGCTTGGGAGTAGGAGGGGTATGTGGGTGTGTGATAGCTAGCGTAATGGCTAGAGTGCTAGGCCTGGAGTCAGGAAGAACTGGGTTCAAATTTGGTCTCAAGATACTTCCTAGCTGTGTGGGCAAGTCACTTAACCTATTTGCCTCTGTTTCTTTATCTGTGAAATGGAGATAATAATAGAATCCATCTCAAAGGATTGTTGTGAAGATCAAATTAGATAATCATTTTAAAGTTCTTAGCTCAGTATCTGGCACATAGTAAGTACTATATAAAAGATAGCTATTATTATATTCATATATAGACATGCATATGCATGTTTAAATAGTTTATATGCAAGTCTTCCCTTCTATATGTAAGCAGCATGCTAGCCTGTCATATTGAAAAAATGATTTTAAACTTAAGGACTGTATAGGAATCTTCAAATGAACCCTACCACAGTACAAACTAATTTTGCTTATTAAGTAATTTGTTGGAGTTTTATATTACTTACTTTTATGATTCTGTATTTTGTTTTTGTTCATTTTCCTTTAAGATATTTTTGGAAACACTGAAAATAAAAGCAAACACTACCCATTCTAGAAAAACTGTTCACTCAGTCTGCTGGTCAACTCCACGTAACTTAGGAACTGGAAAGGATTGATATGGAACAATTGAAAAACTAATTGGGGGGAGGGGCTATTTAGGGCTGTGAAAGAAGACTGATAGCAGTGCAAGTCCCAGTAAACTTCTGTGATGACTTTAAAAGGCCAAGAAACGTAGTCAAACTTTGTCCCAAAGCAAAAAGTTTTCCTAGTTTTATTTGTGAAGATAAGAACAAAATCATAGCTGCCCTTTTACAGTTTGCTAAAACTGACAATTAACTTTGTTAATGTATACAACATTGTTTTAATAATATGTGAAAAATAATGTCAATTTTATATACCTTCAGATTAATCTGATTTTTTTTAATACACCTATCATTTACTATGCATTTCTGAAGCTTTCAAAAAGGCATGATCCCTGCATATTCAGGACTAATTATTAAATTCTAGCATAATTTAGTGGGAAGAGTCCTGGATATGAAGTCTAAATGCCAGGGTTTAAATTCTACTTCTACTACTTACTCTGTGATCATGAACAAATAATTTCCACCAATTTGGGCCTCAGTTTCCTTCTCTGACAAATGAGGAGGTTCAGGGTTGAGGAACCTGTGGCCTCAAGGCCACATGTGGCCCTCAAGTGCTGCCCTTTGACTGAATCCAAACTTCACAGAATCTTCTTGGATTCAGTCAAAGGGTAGCACTTGAGGACCTAGAGGGCTGCATGTAGCCTCGAAGCTGCAGGTTCCCCATGCCTGCTGTCCCCAAGAACCCTTCCAACATCAAGTCCTTTGGCACAGCCATTTGTTTTACAATTCTATTGGAATTAAAATATTTAATAAATTTATGTACCTATATTTACAATGGATTCTAAGTATGCTGATAAATATCCATTCAGAGGGTTAGTAAAATTCACTGTTTTAGGAAAACAACAAACATCACAATTATGTGATTGAATTTCAAAATTCAGATTTCCTAAAGTCATATTGGTTTTTTTAGAACATGAACTCAAATAACATTTAAAGCAATACAAAATGATGATAGTAAGTAATTTGTATCCATTATCCAAGGTTTGGGAATTGCTTTTCTTGTTTTCCCTACTCTTTTTCCTCTCTCCTCTATTTTCCTAGAATATAGAATTTCTTAAATGTTTAAACTATTTTTTAAAAAACTATCACTCAGCTATTGAAACTATCATTAAAATGAAGTCAAGAAAACCTAGTCTTGACTCCTAACTCTGCCATTCACTGGCTACAATTTACTTCCCTGCTATGGGCTTCAGTTTCCTCATTTGAGGAATGAGGAAGCTGGAAGAGATTGCCTTTGAGGTCCATTCCAGCTGGAAACCTATGATCCATAAGAAGAGTAAAATTTAAAAGCATTTCTCCTCTCCATCAAAATATCAAACATTCTTTCTCAATGTTTTTAGTTGAGGGACCTGTAGAATGGCTCATGAAAGTCAAAATTAAAGAAACAAATGAATAAATTTCATCTGTAATTTTAAAGTTGTTATTATTTAAATCTGTAACATGAGGAAGGTTTAAGCTTAATAATCTTTACATTTTACTTTACACCTGTTGATTAAAAGCCAAAATAATATGAAATGTCACTTTTTCACAAGTGAAATACCACTCATAAAATGCTTACTTCCATAATACACTACAAGTAGAGGTACTAAGCAACAGTCTCTCTATGATGGAAGTGTCAAACTCACTGCCAAAGCCTATGAAACCCAAATTAAAATGTAATTGAGAAGTGTTTAACAAAATAAATAAAAAATACAACACAACACAGATAATGTTCATTTATGGTTTCCTAAGGCAACATGCTGCCCACAGGGTTCTGTTTCTATGCTAGTTTGATACCACTGCTCTATGACATGAGAGATGGTAAAATGAAAAGTCTACTTTGGTAAAAGTGCTGTGAATTCTCAGAATATCTGATACTTTTCAAATGTAAATATAAATACCTTCCAAAATCACATGTAAATGATTTTTTGGTTTGTCCACACTACATTATTCCATGAATAGCAGTTACGTAACCTGCTGCCTGAAAGGTCATATACTTTTGTGAAGATCAGTATAGTCATTTTGCTTGTGTTTAAAAAACATAGAGCACATTATAATTTTGATAAGATGGTAAATATGAATTTGTAGATGAGGAAAAAATTATAAATTTTTTTTGTACTTTCCCCCCCCCTTCCTTTTACTACCACAACATTGGTTGTGATATAGTACACAAAACTCAGAAAAAACTTTAGGACTGCTTTAAGTGAGTATACTGCAGTATAAGATTTTTTATGTTGATTTGCAAATCAAAATCCATACACATGACTATCTACACATACCTACCTACAATCATAAATATCAGATGCTCACTTATACATCCAAAATGGAAACGGAAAACAATTGTGGGACCACACCTTAATTCTCAGTTTACAAGAAATGGAAGCAAAAAGTCCACTAAATTGTGTTCATTTCTTCATAATTTTTGGAATTTTGTTTAAAAATATGAAGGAATGCAATTTTTTGGTTTACTCTGTACATGTGCATTATGGGGAAAATTAAATTGCTTTTTTTAATATTGCACATATAACAAATTTTCAATGTCTACAATAGTCTGTGGCCCAATGAAAACTTGGAGCAATTTTGGGCCTTATAATGGAAAAAAAAAGTGCCCTTTAGCTCTGAGATAGCTATTTGAAATGATTAGAAATTTGATTTCAGTCTTGGTCCCCTGTTGTCATGAGAAGCTGAGAACTCACTGTACCACCTTTTAAAAACTGCTGTGTTCTCAGAAAATGAGTCTATGGCTACCTGTCACTCTTTTGTATTTTCTAGTTAAAATTTATTGGCTTGAGAGGTCAATTCCTGACAGCTCAGAAATTCCCTCAAATTAGATTGTGGCTTTGAAATATTCTTGAAATGAGCTGAATCAACACTATAATCTACTTGACTATTTCCAAATCATTATAAGACTTATATAGCTCAGTATTTAAGAAAATAACTGTAAATAAGGGAGTTTAACAGATCTGAAATTAAGGGAACCAGTTTTTTCAAGTACTCAATGTATTTTCTTTGAATTTAGATATATTAGTCACAGTTAGACTTTTGAACAGAATTATTAAACTAAGAAACCTTAGAAATGATCTAGTCCATCCCCTTTATTTTATAGATGAGAAAACTGAGGCCCAGAAATGTTAATTGATTTGCCCAATATCATACAACTAGTGTGAGAACTATAACCCGTATTTGTAAATTCCTAGTCTTCTTTCCTATTCAACCACATTGTCCTTCTTTTTTTAAACAGAGAAGTCTTTGAACCCTCTCCTATTCTGCATCCCTCTGAGCATATTAAATTTTCTTAGTAAACTATGTATGTGTATATATACATATCATATATGTGCATACATAGATAGTTCAAACATATATGCACATAAAAGGGGTTACCATTTTAGTCCCTATAAAAATCAAAAACTTTCCCTATCCAGATCTTATACATTTTATTTTTGGAAACATTTTTTTTCCATATTTAACATAGTATGATTGTTATCTCCCTTTGAGATTTTAATAATTCTTGAACTCTGAGTAAAATTCCATGCTTTCTTCACACTGCTTTTCTTAATTAAATTGTATTCTAAATGAGAATCTTTTTATAATCTTTGAAAATTCATTCACTTATTGCTTTAAAGAAATATTCCTGACTTATTCTACAGTAAAAATGATTAATGTACAGTGGTGTTACTGTACTAGAGCTCTAAGAATTCTGAAGATAAATTCGATGGGGGAAAGAGTTTTCTTGCTGTATTAGCTTTTAGTGTTGTCATTAGAGCTGGCATAAGTGCAGAATTCTCTTTGAAAATGGGAAGAGAGTTGGATTTGATTTACATTGTGAAAAAATTCAGTAAGAAATGGTTTCAAGACCTCTCCAAAATTCTTTTTTATTCTTATTATTTCTACTGGAAATTTAGTGACTATGTGATTCCTAGGTTTTTGACTCACTTTGAAACAATCATACTTTTTTTAATCACTTGCTTTTGATCTGTGCAATTCCTTCTTTCCAAGAATAGCTAAAAAATAAGGACTTTTTTGTGTTGTTTCATTACTTGTTTTACCTTAGAGAAAATATCTTTATATATCAATCAAATTTCCACATTGTTTATTCCTTATTTACATTTTTCTTTTATAGGCAAGTGGTCAAACTCTAAAAATCAAAAAACTTAATATCAAAGGAAAAAAGAGTAATGAACAAAAGAAAGGGAGGAAATTATCTCTAACAGGTGATACTGAAGATGAAGATTCAGCAGCCACAAGTAGTTCACAAAAGAAAGGAAATAAAGACCCCAAGAAAAGAAAAATGGAGGAAAATGTCTCTGTAAACTTGTTAAAACAAGAAAGTTTTACTTCTATTAAGAAACCTAAAAGAGATGATTCTAAGGACCTGGCTTTATGCAGGTAGATTTTCTATTCTTCCTTACTTTAAAAAATTTTCAGTATCCTCCTAAATGTATTAGGAACTTTTCAAAGTTTTTCAATAAATGCTATTTTTTATTCATATTAGTAGAAAAATTATTTTAAAAAATATTTCTCTTCTTTTAACCACATATTCTATTAAAATATACTGTATCAACAAATGTTTAACTATGAGTTTGTTTCAAACTTTTTTTATTTAGCATGATCCTGACTGAAATGGAAACTCATGAAGATGCATGGCCTTTTCTACTTCCTGTAAACTTGAAACTTGTCCCTGGTTACAAGAAGGTTATTAAGAAACCGATGGATTTTTCTACCATTAGAGAAAAACTAAGTAGTGGACAGTAAGTAAACATATTATATTGTAAAGCTATAAGCTGTTGATAGTATCTTATATGACTTTTACTTAAAATTGACTTTATCATCGTTCTAGGTTATCACAAAATTCCAAAGGTAGCATATCATTAGAAGTTTTAAAAAAGGAATGCCTAAAAGCAGAGGTATTGATTATTCCTTCATTTCTTTGGGAGTACCCCCCAGTTCACTCTTCCATTTGTCTGGGGGAAGAAATAATCCTTTTTTTTCCTTTTTAGTATGTTCTACACAGTAAACTGACTAAAGGGAGAATAGCTTCCCAGTAACTGGATAGTGTACTTTGCTGTACCATATCAGAGTTCCTCCTGGGGAATGTAAGGACACAATGGTATCCTATGAGTGCGTTTTGCCTCCCATGGACAGTGTGTACTTTTGGAGCTATGCAGATGGGGCTTTTACTGGGAGAACAAACCCAGATAGAGCCATTCTACCTATGAATTCATAAGTCACTTCCTTCCCCCTCCAAACCAGTTAATGGCTTTCCTTTGGGATCTTAATCTACAATGCCCTTCCATAACCAGAGAAAGAACAACTAATAAATTTACCACCTATGTGTGTAAGATTCTGAGCTATCAGACAAACTCCAAATAAATACATCAGTTGGTTTATTCTAAGCATTTTTTTCCTTAAGAAGATAGCATAGGACTGAATCAATTTAGAAGAGTCGATTGGAACTTTGTTTAAGGTTTATCTGTATTATTACCATACTAGTCAAACAAATTTACTAGCGGAGGAATCTTAAACTATTTCAATGTTATGACTAATATTGCAAATATTATAACTGATAAAAATTTTAAAATTAAAAAATAATTAATGGCATTTGACAGATCCTATATTTAGAGCCCCTGCTCAGTTGCACAGTTTGGATCCACACAAAGTCTTCATGCCATGTGAAAATCTATTTTTAAACAGAATGGCATCTCAAAACTGCCAAATTAACCAACCCTAAGATGACTGTGAGAGTTGAGAATTTGTGGAGTTACCCGACCCAGATGGGGCTTTAGTAGAATTTGGAAGCAGAGAAGATCCATGATTAGGCAGAAATGAATGGAAAAGAAATGGGGCTTGAAAGATGTTTTTAAAGGCTGAAAAGAAGTTAAAAACAGCAAATAGAGTGGAAGTTATGGTTAGGGAACTGATGGGGAACTGGGGAAGGCAATTTGTAGAGACTTTTATAGTCCATTTTGTAAAGCTTCACCTTGATGTGGGAAATAATTGAGAGTATATAAAGGGTTCTGAACCAGGGCAGTAATATGACTGAGAAAGGAGATATTCTTTATGAAATGTTGGATGGAGAGGAGAAGGGTTTGAGGCCAGAAAGAGGGCAGCCACCAAAGTCCAGGATTGGGGTAATTGGGACTAAGACATTATAGAATATTGTTGTTGTTGTTGTCTGTCCTTTCTTCTCACATCAGGAAGGTGATGCCTTGACTTGCAAGTAAACTGGATTTAAGTGAGGCAGGGCTATGCAAGGTCACCTGCCTCACTCTCTCCTCAGGCACCATCTGGGTCCATAGCAAGACATAGGTCAGGATGACTGGAGATGGCTCCGGATACAGTAGGAGACCTTGGCCTTTTTGAGTTTAGGTCTTTCCCAGGTCTTAGTTTGTCAAAGAAATACTACAAAAAAAAAAAAAAAAAAAAAAGCAGCAGCAGCAGCAGCAGCAACGGATAGACTATCTTTCAAACAGAGGTTGGATGTTTTGTTAGGGTGTTATAAGAAAGTTTCTATACTGCTTCAGGTATGAAGTGGATCTCAGATGTCCCTTCCAGCAGCAAGATTTTTTGATTTAGAATCATTCAAAGTCAATGACTTAGCTCTGACTCAAGATAGAGTAATGACTCTCTGGTTTTTGAGGCTAGATTCCTCATAAGAAATTAAAAATCTCTGAATATACTAGAGCAGCAGTAGAAATTTCTGCTGCTTTGCTTTTCAATGCTATCGAAGTATTATTCTCAAAGCTTGAAAGTCTCACTCCTGATGTATTCATTTTTTAAAATACTCTTTATCCCAAGTCAGAAATAATTTAGCATTTGCATTTCTAAAAGCCCTCTTTTGAAATATATTGGTACTCCATTTGGTTTTAATACCCACTTACCTACTATTTATCAATTGGAGAAGTTTCCTTCCCACTGTGCTTGCTCACAGAGTATGAGTTTTTCCTAGTGGAAACACTGAAAAAACCTGAGAGGCCTAAAATGCCTTTTTCTGTTTAGAGGAAGGCTGTTTCTTATGACTTATCATCACTTGCAAATGAGTTTTAAATGGTTTCTTTTATTTGTATTGGTCTGCCTGGAGCTGACTGGAAGAATAAGAAATAAAGGAGTTTGTTTCTAGGACAGAAGAATGAACTTGGAAAACAGAAGTTTACAAAGGGAGAAATACTGAGAAGATAGTAGAAATCTCAGATCTTAGGTAGCTATGAGCTATCTAAGGCACAGTGGATATGTGTATGCATAGATTTAAGTAGATGACTATAGTTAAGTACCTGAGTATTGAAACAAAGTGTGTCTTGATTAAGGGCACTATTGTTTCTCTCCTTTGTGTAAAAAAAAAAGTGTGCTATTAATCTACATGCAAAAGCTGCATTAGTCTTACTATTATTTGAAATAAGCATTGTTTATTCCAATTACCATGCTAGAAATTGTAGGAGCACAAACCTAGGAACTAGAAGGAAACTTAAAATGAAGCCCAAGGAGATAAAGTGGTTTCCTCAAGGTTATACTGGTAGTGTCAGAGGTAGCATTTGAACCCAGGTCTTCTGACTCCAGAAAGTCCTCTTTTCACTCTACCACATTGCCTTTATTCAGATTACATAGGATGATTCAAGTCCTAAAGGATATTTGTGATGCTTAGCCAAACAACAAAAAAACCCCCCACAACATGGCCTAGATACCTGAAAAAACCGTATATATCAGAAATATGGGATCATCTGAAAATATTATTTGCAGAGATCTGTAGAACTCTCCCCATTTAAATCCATTTATGCCACATAACAAAAAATAAATAACTTTTTCTAGAATTCCATTTTCATATTTTATATTTAGAAATTCCAGTTTGGAATTTTATGTAGCCAACTTAAGTCTAGTATTCTACTCAGTTTTGTCATGAATGAATGAAAAAAGGAAGAAAAAAATGTAAGCATTGTTAATATGCTCTGGTACTATATGCTAGTAAGTATAAGTATAAGCTCCCTGGAGCTTATAAGGAACTTATATTATAGAAGGGAAGACAGTACACATTGGGCAGCTAGGTGGTGCAGTGGATTGAGAGCCAGGCCTAGAGTAAGAAAGACCTGAGTTCAAATCTAGCCTCAGATAATTACTAGCTGTGTGAACCTGGGTAAGTCACTTAACCCAATTTGCCTCAATTTCTTATCTATAAAAATGAGCTGGAGAAGGAAAATGGCAAACCACTCCAGTATCTCTGCCAAGAAAAACAAATGGGGTCATGACTGCAATGACTCAACAGTAGACACTAAGGAAGGGAACTTGGGTCTAGGAATTCACTGGCATAATAAGCTGATCTATAGGGAAGTTGACCAACTCACCCTTTCCCAAATCCATGATAGTAAGTTGATTACTATACACAGAGCAGGAGGTAGAAAGAGGGAAGAGAAGAATCAAAAGCATCACAGGGCATCACAGAATAGATGGCAAGGTGGCCTGGCTGGACTAAGGGTTTTTTAGATCCTCTTATTCGACAATCAAAATGACGTTGTTTCAGTAGGGCAAAAAAAGATAACAAAAGCTTTCTTTTTTTTTTCTTCCAGGTACTCTAACCTTGAAACCTTTGCTCTAGATGTCAGGCTTGTTTTTGACAACTGTGAAACCTTTAATGAAGATGATTCTGACATAGGCAGAGCTGGCCACAACATGAGGAAGTATTTTGAAAAAAAATGGACAGATATTTTCAAAGTGAGCTGAAGTTATCAGAACTACTCTTCCCCCTTTAAACAGGACAGATGAGACCAGCAATGTGAACTGTATTTACGTAAAAGTGCAAGGCACATACATAAGACTTTTTTTTTCCTTAAGTATCAGAAAAGTGATACTACTTCTAAAGGCTTCACTCCTACAGCAACCATGGCCCTTGGTTATTGGTTTGTATGTTTTATCAACTAATTTAGGTAGAACAGGGAAGCACACCCAAAGAATTTTCAAAGAGAGGGGTGTTATAGTGCAATAGCAATGAAAATATATCAAAACGCACTGAATATTCAACCACCAGAGCTCTACTTGGGAAATGGTTCTCCTTTCCCACTCAATAAATATCTATTTTTCATTTTTTTACTTTGTAGTTTATTTTTTAGTGAATGTATTTAATTTTATGAATTATTTATGATTAAACTGCATCCAGAATCTTCGTTTTCTGTGAAAAGGAAGAATTAGAAAATTGCTTTAAATCTTGAAAATACAACGAGGAATGTTTTAAAATATAAAACAAAGCCAAGTAAAACTGTTTACACTGATGTGCTATAAAAGCACTAAAAATTAAACTTTACTGTAGAGTAACAAGTACATTTATATATATGTTGCTGCATCACTTGTGTAGTTAAATTGTATTTCAAGACAGTGAAGAAAAATTGACATGTATATACTGTTCATTATTGTTTATATTAAGTATTGTTTTAAATATGTATGATGTGTACATATTGTTGCAGACATTATTGTTTATGCCTTAGAAGGATTGTAGCATTTTATTTTAGTCTTAAGGTAATTATAGCTATACAGCTTGTACAGTAATTATCCTCTACCAACACTGTGGAGTCTCCTTAATCTTGGTAGTGCCTGCCTTTGAAACAGGGTGTAGGGGATATTAGTTTTCCATTTTTTCTATTTTGTTATATAATTTCAAGCCACCAGGGCCTACAAATTCAAGTATATAATCATTTGTATCCATGTGGAATAAAATTGTGACAATTTCCTACGCACACAGTATTTTTTCATAGAAACATTTCCCTCCCATTTGCCTTGCCACAGAAATAAATTAAAAAAAAGAAAAAAAGACATTTGTAACCACTGTGTTTTATCTACTGTGTGTTGTGGTGGCCTATTGGAGGCAGATAGATGAGAATTTTTTTTGTACCTATGTAAGAGTACTTGAAGTTTTATTTAAAATAAAATGTTGTGGAAAAGGTAGCAATCTTTTCCCCCCCCTTTTTTTTAGGAGTGTTATTTTTCACTAGTATGTGTGGCACGGATACAATAAAAGACTTTTGCAAACTAGTTTAAGTTTTTTTTTTTTTTTTAGTAACCCTAAAGTTAGAATTTTTTAAAATCCTGATTTCTAAATGCTTTGACATCCACATAGAGAACCAGAAAAAAAATGTGTTAAAAGTATAATATATCAAAATGATTAGATTCCTGATTTAGTTCATAGGATTCAACAAAAGGTCATAGGGGAGTTCCCATTATTTACAGCTAAATACAGAGCAGGGAAAATAAAAAAAAATTTAAAAACTAAATTGTTCTTAACTTAGAATTGAGAGCCACAAAATATACACAAAGTATCCTCCAAAATTCCTTAAATGGGTAGCTAACACTTGTATGACTATCATCACCATGTTTATTTGTAGTGGTAAATGTCAGGTTTCAGTTAACTGAACACTGAATTAACACTTTAGAAGTTTCATTCAAAAAATACAAAATGGGGTTGAGAACTCAAATATGTTTCTGTGTGTGAAAAATTGTCAGTTGCTCCATATGGGTTATTTGTGCTTTGTCCCTTTCTTTTTATTGCTTACGTTCCATGCCAGGCTTCTTAACTTTTTGTGTGTCATGAACCATTTTGGCAATTACGTGAAGTCTATGGACCTTTTTTCAGAATCATGTTTTTAAATGCATAAAATAAAATACATAAGATTATAAAGGAAACTAATAATTTGAAAGTTATCAAAATATTTTTTTTAAAGTTCAGAGATCTCAAGTTAAGAACCCTTGATTTATGCATTTAAATTAACCTTTATTATTTTAGATGGAATAGAAAGGGACTACACATGAGTATATTTCAGCACCTGCCCGAGTAACTCATTAATGAGGGGAAAATATCAGAATGAATAAACATAAAAAGTCAAATTTATTAAATGTTAATAACTACATTTAAAAGGCAAATATCCTTGAAAAAAGGACATTTTGGTAAAATATTTAAATAGGGATTTTTATTTTACCACTGTAAACTTATTTCCTTCAGACCTAGATGTATCAATAAAATGAGAATGTTAATTTTTTCTTCATGTATGTGATACATAAATACGTACAATAAGTTCTTGATTATAGTAATATTAAGATGACACATGTAATACTTTAAGGTTCACAAAGTACTTTACATAAATTATCTCCTTTGATTCCTATAAGGTAATTACTACAGGTAATATTATTACCCTCATTTAATAGATGAGGAAACTGAAGCTGAGAGACAATGAGACACTTGCTCATGGTGATTAAAATATTAAATGTCGAAGATAGAATTCTGGCCCCTGCCTTTCTGCTTCTTAAGTCAAATATTTTATACGTGACACCATGTTGCCTCACAGTATCAAATAAGCTCATTAATTTAGGTAGTCCAAGGTAACAATTAAGCTACTCCAAAAGTCTTGTATTTTCCAAGAGGCATTATTCACCTTCACTGATGCTACTGTTGCTACAACTATCAACAATGATAAGATATAGCTATTTCCTGGGTTAGCTTCTGCCCTGCCCTGTTCAGAAGTGACAGTGTTAAGGGGGCAATGGGCATAATTCTAACACTTAGCACCAAGTAGGTAAGGTGAAAGTATCACCCTGCATATGTGGAACATTTCTAATGTATTAAAACGTCAAAAGCCTGTCACAAAGAGGCATGATATTATAGTGATGGAGGCTTCAGTTACCTGTACATCTCTTAGACTACTCTCCTTCCCAAAGTCAGAGTCACTAATAATGTCTTAAACTGCCATAATAATTTGATCTTTCAAAACATCGAGTAACCAATGATGGCGACTTATTCTGACTTTGCATTTTTCTAAATCACGTACCCATTTTGACTTTATCTTGCTATAGGGTGTAACATGTTGGTCTATGCCTAGGTTTCTGCCATACCATTTTCACTTTCCCAGCAGTTTTTTTTAAACAGTGAATTCTTGTCCCAGAAGCTGGAGTCTTTGGATTTATCAAATTACTATAGTTAATGACTGTCATGTCTTGCATACCTAACCTATTCCACTGATCCACCACTCTATTTCTTAGCCAGTACCAAGTAGTTTTGATGATTGATTGCTGCTTTATAATACAATTTAAGATCTGGTACAGGTAGGCTACCTTTCCTTGCATTTCTTTTCATTAGTTCCTTTGATATTCGGGAATTTTTGTTCTTCTAGATGAATTTTGTTATTGTTTTTTCTAGCTCTATAAAATAACTTTTGGTAGTTTGACTGGTATGGCACTGTATAAGTAAGTTAATTTGGGTAGAATTGTCATTTTTATTATATTAGCTCGGCCTACCTGTGAGCAACTGATATTTTTCCAGTTATTTAGATCTGACTTTATTCGTGTGAAAAGTGTTTTGTAATTGTGTTCATACAGTTCCTGAGTGTGTTTTGGCAGGTAGACTCCCAAATATTTCATAATGTTTACAGTAACTTTAAATTGAACTGACTGCATTTTTCAACAAGGAGAAGGAACTGGATCTTGGAGTACAAATGATGTTAACTTAGGCAAGATGTAAACATTCCACTTAAAATTTAGACTAAAAAGGAGAGAAATTCCAGGCATAGTTTGAAATCTACTCTAAAATTTTGAGAAAGCAGATTTCAAAGGTTCAAGTTTAGGTACCTTTGACCTAAAATTCTATGTGGGTAGTCAGCTCAGGAGGATCAGGAAGCTTTTAAGAATTAAATTCTAAAGCTATAAAGAGAATTTGTATGAGAATGAAAAAGGGGAATTCCCTAAAGAATCCAATGTATACATACTAGGAAATCACCAAGCAACTTGGATTTTAAAAGAAGATGGAAACAAGAAGGCAAAATGGAAAGCAAGAAGGTGGTGGCACAGTGGATAAAGCACTGGGCCTGGAGTCAGGAAGAACTAAATTCAAATCCAGCTGCAGACACTTATTACCTGTGTGACTCTGGGCAAAACACTTAACTTGTTTGCCTCAGTTCCCTCATCTGTAAAATAAGGATAATATTATATAAGTACCTGCCTCTCAGGGTTATTGTGAAAATGAAATGAGATAATTGTAAAGTACTTAGCACAGTGCTGGGCATGCTATTACATATGTTGTTGTTATTATTTCACTATTATTATGGACAATTACAAAAGTGTGGCATAGTCCTGGAAGAATAATTTTGGGGATTTAAACATTAATGTGAACTGAAATGGGCAGGGAAAACTAAATGTTTATCTGTCTTGGAGAATAGATGAGGGTCTAAGAAGTAATTGGACCACTGCTCAGGGTAGATAGTACCATGATAACCCATAATAGAGAGAAAATAGGGATTGCTGCACACATATCTTTCATTTTGTTTTTCCTTTCTCTGCCAAAAATATCTGCACTGGAAAGGGCAGAACAGAAGTAACCAAATAGGGAGCTGATACTCAATATAAGTAGGTAGATACTCACCTACTAGCTGCCTTTGTTGAATTTAAGTCATCTGGTCCAGGCAAAATACATCTCAGGTTACTGAAAGAACTGGCAGATTTGATTACTGAAGCACTGTCAGTGGTCACTAAAAGATTATGGAAAATGGGAAAGGTGCCATAGGACTGTAAATGGGGCAAATGTTGCTCTGATTTTCAAATAAGAAAATTGGAGTCTGTAATCTAAAATCCAGTGAGCTTCACTTTAATTCCTGACAAAATTCTTAACTATAATTATTCATTATTCTTACTCTTAATGAGATCATGGCGGTTAGTCCCCTTGAGGACATGGACTATTTTCTTTTTCTGTTACCAACATTTAAAACAGTGTTTGGGATATAGTATTAATACATTTTTGTTGATTGATAGATCTAGGTAACAGTGATCACAAAGATCTAACATGGCTTCATCAAGAATAACTTATAATCTCATTTCCTTTTTTGACAGTGTTATAAAAAGTGCTCCACAAAAGTTCTACTCTGATGTCTCATCATATTACCAAGGTGACCCTGGGTTCATGTAGATCCCCCTATATTTACTGTTTGTTGATTATTTTTAAAATGCTTCAATTGAACCAAAGGCCATCTTATAGACAACAAGGTTTCTTCCATCTGTATATCAAATTAATTCAAGATTCCTTGGAAGATGTAACAACAGAAATAACACTTTCAGTGACCTCTTGATAATAAATATCACATGAAGCATAAAAGAGAGAGATATGCTTATCAAAACTATTCGCCACTGTGATGGAGGATATATAGCACAGTGTACATACAAGATAAGGAATTCCCCATGGATAAAATGCTCTGTCATCACTCAAAGGAATTTGGCCTATACATCCATTCAGGAAGGATCATGTGAATAAAGAATGTTTATTACCCAGATTTTAACATGCCTCTAAGAGGAAACCCTATGGAGTGTGTCCAAGAGTATGTATGTCTGGGACAGATGATATGGATGAACAATGAGTGGGGTCCAGAGTTGAAAAAGAGGAGGAGAGTAGGCCTTAGTGCTTTTGGTAAATTACAAAGAACTTTTATTGATCCCAAACTTCCCATAACAACAAAGGTCCATCTTTTCAAAAATGAACTTTTTGTTACTGTTGCTGTAGGGCAGTGAGATCTGGAGTAACACACTGCCTTTGAAGAATTTAAGATTAACATTACAAAGAGGGCAATGAAAAGGCATATGGTGGATGTGAGCAGGCTGCAACCTACAATCATTGAGGAACTCCAAAGAACAGGTTAAAGGGTATTATTGAAGACCTCTATTATGGAAAGAGAATATGAGCCAGTCACTTGGCAAGAGCAAGGAATCAGAAGTAGATAAGCCACAGTGTTCCACTAGTACACTCTCAATGTCAGGAGAAACTGAGGAAGGCATCCATCATGTTTGAGTAGGACCCCCTTAAGTTAACTTTTGGGAGGACACAAATGAGTATCATACAATATCTGGGCTGGACCTGACTCAAGCCAGTCCCCTGGTAGTTTATGTTTAACACTGGAATGAAATGAGACACTTATTGTAATAAAAGGAAATTTACTTAGCTATAGCAGGAGGATGTTAAACACATTTACAAAGCTGAAGAAAGTTCCTCAGCCTTTGGGGTGCCTTTATGGTCCTTAAGCCAAGCATCAGAATGTACCTGGAGCTTCTTGTGGCTGTTTTGACCTTAGGAGACAAGAAAAAAAACGTCAATTGCCTGAGTTTTTAATCTCCTGAGTCAATCAAGTCTTGCAAATAGTCTCAATATATTACAAGGAAAAACTAGCCTAACTTACATGGGGGTAATGAATTAGGATATTGCTTTGACCACATATGGGACGGGCAGTTGTGGATGCATCTTTGATGGGACCTTCCAAATTGATGAGATCCCAGGTCCATTTGAATATTCCAGTACAAGCCTAGTAGACTGGGGAAAATACTTAACATTTTACCAAACTGTTTGACAAAGAAGCAATTCTAATATTGTGGTCAAGACAGATGGTGGTACAGGATTTTGAACTTTTTGAAGCAACAGGTAGTGAGACACACAGCCAGACACAAACATTCATTAATGGTTCAGTGTCATCGTGGAAGGAAGTACCCCATGGATTGATTAATCCTCTGCTGTTTTAATATTTTTATCATCAGTGACTTGGATAAAAAGTATACTAAGTTTACAAAATCTTCAGGTGACACAAATCTATATGGGGTAGCTTACACATGAGATTTTCTGGGTTTTCAAAGGATCTTGGATTATAGAAGCATAGATCTCATGTTGGAACTTCATTGGCCATCCCTCATTTTACAAAGAAACTGAGATCCAAGGAGATTGTGAGATATGCAAAGTCACAGAGGTATTGAACCCAGGTCCGGTGACCTCCAGAGTAAATGTTCTTTCTACTGTACCAAATTGTTACTTTGAGTGTTCCTCAATGCCCTGGACCTAGGTCCTCTGTACTCTACAATGTCTGGCTTGGTTACCTCATCAGGCCTCATTTGTTTTAACAGCTCTATGTAAGTGACTCCAGATCTATATATCCAGCCCCAGTCTCCCTGCTGAGCTCTAAGGCCTCCAGCACCAAATGCCCACTGAAAATTTCAAACTGGATGTCTTGTAAATGTCCAATATGTCCAAAATATCTTTCTCTCCAAAGTCACCTTTTTTCCAAATTTACTGTTGAAGGCACCACTATTATTCTGGTAATCAAGATTTGCAATTGTGATCTACTCACTCCTCTCTCTTATCCCACACATCCATTCATTTGCTAAGTCTTGCCAATTTCACCTCTTTTATATTTATATTTTTAAATAAAATTATTTTTATATATTTTTCATATTTTACAATATTTTTTGCATATGTTCCCTCTCTGCTTACAGCAACCTCTCAAATGAGGAGACTCTCATCTCCTCTCTCCTGCACTATTTACAAAAGCCTCCTAATTGGAATGCCTGCCTCAAGTCTCTTCCCCTTTCTATGATCAGCTCTGTGTATTAGGGATAACATGAGCAGCTATGTGGTGGATATTCCCCTGCTCAAAAAATTCCTTATTGCCTGCAGAATCAAATACAGGCAGTTCAGTTTGGCATTTCAAACACTTCATAATCTGTCTCAAAGCTACCTTCCTACTCTTACATGTAACTCCCTTTTATACACACTATAATCCAGTCAAATAAGGCTTCTCATTCCACATACATGTTACTTCATCTTTTGTATAGGCTCTCTCCCACGCCTGGAATGTACTCCCTCAACTGAAATAAGTGGCTGATTTCTTTCTAAGACCCGCTCAAGAGCCTTCTATAAGGCTTTTCCTAATCCTTCAGATTCTAGTGTCTCCCTCCAAATTGTCTAATTTAATTTCCCCAAAAATAAATTGCTTGAGGGCAGAAAATTTCATTTTTAAAAGTCCTTGTTTATCCAGCACCTACCTACCACAATGCTTAACAGTGTTTAAGTTTGATTTGACTGAATAATTCAATTACAAAGTCAAGATTCAAAAAAGATCTAGATAACCCAGAACACTAGTCCAACAAGATAAAATTTAGTAATGATAATGTAATATCTTGGACTCATAGTGGTCAAAGAACCTAATTCTAGAGGTAAGGAAACAGGTTCAGAGAGAATAAGTAACTTGCCCTAGATTACACAGATAATGTGGTGGAGCTGTGATTTTCACCTGGGTCCTCCGATGCCAAATAAAATTGGGGACAGGTGTGACTAAATAATAGTTCATTTGAAAAAGACTACAAGTTCAGGGGTGACATGACACAGGTGTGTCCAGGACTAGGAAGGTCATAATCCTATTGTATTCTTACCTAGAGTATATCTGAATTATATTCACTTCTAAATGTGACATCTTATGAAGGCTGTTAATGAATTTGAGGGAAAGAGCCACAAACCACAAATTGGATTTCTTGGCTTTGAAATGTGCTACTTAAGACTAGTTCTGAGAATGTATGAGACTCAGTTTCAAGTTTGGAAAGACATTGTGTATTATTCCAATACTGATATTTTGATAACGGCTAAATTGGATCCTGTTGGCTAGAGATAATGGGTAAGTGGCACTGGCCAACTCTGAATTCTGTGTGCAAGACCACAGAGGATAAAATTCCCTGTTCCGAAGATATAACATGGCTAAACTTTTGGTTATTCCCATAAAAGGGGTGACCAGTCTATGACAAAAAGAGCTAGGCTGCTCACTTACAGAAGTGCAGCTGAGAATCTGGGTCTTCTATTGCAGGATACAGACATAAATTTTGAAACATCAGCTACATTCTCCTTAATCTATTTGTCCTTGAAAGACTAGTGGCAAAGACAAATCACAAAAGTCTACAAGACTGGACAAACTGCTAATCTACAAAATAGCCCCAAAGACGATGCATTCACTACCAATTACTGCCAATAAAGGAATTAGCTTCCCTGGCTTCTACGATGGCCTGATATATATTTGTCCAAGACAACTCTGAGAAGAGCTGATTCAGGTGGACAACTGGAACCAGATAATGGCTTATACGGAAACAATCCAGATTGTAATTCTGGAGAACAATTTGGAACTAGGCCCAAAGGGCTATAAAACTATGCATACCTTTTGAGCCAGCAATACCACTACTAGGTCTGTATCCCAAAGAGACTGAAGAAAAAGGAAAAGAACCTATATGTACAAAAATATTTACAGCAGCTCTTTTTACAGTGGAAGGTTTGGAAATTGAGGGAAAGCTTATCAATTGGTGAATGGCTGAACAAGCTGTGGCATGTGATTGTGATAGGGCACCATTGTACTGTGGGAAATGATGAGGGGAGTGGTTTCAGAATGCAAAGTGAAATGAGAAGAATCAAGAAATCATTGTGCACAGTACTAGCAATGTTGTAATGATGATCAACTGGGAAAGACTTGGCTATTCTGACCAATACAATGATCCAAAACAATTCCAAAGGATTCATGATGAAAAAATGCTGTCAATCTCCAGAGAACTGATGAACTCTGATGCAAAGTGAAGTATAATTTTCTCATTTTCTTTATTTTTCTTGTTTTTTAAAAAATATAGCTAATATGGAAATGTTTTGGATGATTTCACATGTATAATTGTTTTCAGTGAGTGGGGGAGGGGTAAGAAGGAATTTAAAATTTAAAAAGAATGTTAAACCTAAATAATAAAATATTAAAAAGAATGGTTGGAGACACAGGAAAAAAAGCCATATGCTATCAGCTAGATAGTTTTTTTTATCAGCTAGATATTAACATCAAAAAGTTTGTTTCTTTTTAAATGAATTTTTATTGTCTTTTGTTTTTGTATCACCTATACTTCCTAATATGGTCTTTTCATCTCCTTCCAGAGAGTCATCCCTTATAACAAAGAGGAAAAGAAGGGAAGTCCATTATTTCTCTTATTTGAGACCAAGTGTAGTCACTTTAATTTCACATATTATTGTATCTGAGAAGAGCTGATGGTCATTAAAGGAGCTCTGCAATTTTCTGAAGAAAATTCAGATCTTTTTCCCATTACATAATTCTAGACCCAACCTATTATTTCAATATCTGTCCCAGATATGTACAAACACAAACTTATACAGATGGATAAGGGACATAAATTGTTGATGCAACTGCATGTCTTAATCTAGGCTGTACAATTTTTCACCCACATTATTTTTCAGTGTGGGTGGTTTAGCCAAACTCTTTAGAATAGTTATAGATTTCATTCAGCACGCTCTGCAATGTTCCTGGCCTTGATGCAACCAGCATGACGCCATCTACAAACCGGTGGAGGACTGTACCTACAGGAAATCTTTTAGTGAAGTTATGTCTCCCTATTTTATGTCTGATGTCTGTTATCAGGTAGTAATTGAACAATCTGTTTTATCTTTCATATAATCTTAAATTATTTTGACATACATTGGGAGACCCTTGTAACCAATATGTTTATACAGTTAAGCAAAATAAATTCACAAATGCTCTACGTCAAAAAATGTGTCTCATTCTGCATATTTAAACTGTTAACCTCTTTGTCCCAGAGTGGGTGGTATTCTTCACTGGTCCTCTGGAATGGTTGATCACTGAGTTGATCAGAGTTCTGACATATTTCAAAATTGCTCATTTTCTACAGTGTTGTTATAATATATAATTAAACTTTTTTTCATAATGAACAAGTACACATGGTGAAATCATGTATTCTCTATTTCAGCAGTAAGTTGTGTAATAACGCAGTTCACTGTGGAACACTATTTGCAAAAGGGTGTCTTTTCTCTACTAATATTCTCATAGAGAATGTGTTCAGTACACACTGAAATTATTTGGATAAAAATTTCATATAGAGAAGAAAATAGTCACATAGGTCGGTCATTTTTAATGATCTCTTGGTTGATTTATCTCAGGATTAGTAAGGCTTTTTTTCTCTGTATGCCTTTACAGCTTCCTTTTTGATATTTTGTCAAGATTAGCTCAGATTTTACAGTTTCTTTTTTCTCCCTCTTCCCCACTCCCTACCCGAACCCTACCAGCACTGCTGACTTCCAAGAATCTTCCTTTCATTTTCCAATTAAGCAATTTGGGCTACCCCTCTTTGGGCATATAATTTTGTTCTTCCCCAGGTTAAATCCTACTTTTAAACACTATTTGTTCCATCATAAGGAAAAAAAAAATAAGCTGTGTGACTCAGAATAGAATCTAACAAATTACAACTTGATTTCTGTTGAAATTTTTTTCCTTGATATTTCACTTTTATTTTTAGAAAAAAAAAGGTGAGGAGATTAAATGAGAAGAGCTATTTCACTGTTTATTTTACCTAGAATCATTCAACAAACAAGCATTTATAAAGTATCTGCTGTGTGCCAAGTACTGTGACATGTGCTGGGAACAAAAAGACAAAAATGAAAAGTCCCTGCCCTCAAAAAACTTACATTTGATCAGGAGAGATATGTATGAAATAAGTCCTATGAAATTTGGGTAGGGGGCATTAGTAGCTTGGAGGATGAAGAAAGGTCTCATCTAGGAAATGGTATTTGAACTGAGATTTGCAGGAAACTTGGGATTCTAAGAGGTGGAGTACATTGAATATACCCTTGACAGAAGAAAACCTGGAAGACAGATGGGTTTCTCAGGAAATATAATGAGTTTTATTTTGGATATTTTGAACTTGAGATGCTTCCAGGGCATCAAAATGTCCAATAGGCAGTTAGTGATGTGGGTACTAGAACTGAGGAGGAGCTAAGGCTAGATACTTATCTTCACAGAGAAAACTGATCCTATGGGAGCTGATCAATGTAAGGCCTAGACTTACAGCTAGGTAAGTCTACATATGTGTGTGTATACACACACACATACATATATATACATATACACACACACACATATATATGAATGTAAGGCTTAGACTTACAGCTAGGTAAGTCTACACACACACACACACACACACACACACACACACACACACACACACA
>NW_020954557.1:59538670-59541449 GCF_900497805.2 Vombatus ursinus
ACACACACACACACACACACACACACACACACACACACACACACACATATACAGTGTACAGAGTGCTGGGCCTGGAGTCAGAAACACAACTCCGTGATTTCAAATCTGGCCTCAAACACTTACTAGCTGTATGGCCCTGAATAAGTCACTTAATTTTGTTTTGCCTCAGTTTCCTCATCTGTAAAATGAGCTGGAGAAAGAAATGGCAAACCACTCCAGTGTCTTTGCCAAGAAAACCCCTAATGGGGTCATGAGGAGTTAGGCATGACTAAAACAAATGAACAACAATGCCTACACCTACAGTACAGGGGTGAGCTATAGTTGATTACCTAGCAAAAGAAAGTGAGGAATTGTGAAACAGGTTGGTGAAGAACCAATGCAGTGCTGTGTTATGAAAACCCAGAGAGAAGAGTTATCTAGGAGGAGAGGGAGGTCAACTGCATCAACTGCTGCATAGAAGTCAAGAAGAGTGAGGACTGAGAAAAGCCTATGAAATTTGGCAATTATAAGATTATTGGCAATTTTAGAGAGAAGGTTTTGTTGGATTTTGACTCTGAAAGGGAGGAAAGATATAGGAGAATAACCTGAGCAACTGATAGTGGGTAAAGTAAGGGTTTTTTTAAGGACAAAGTCAAGTATTACACAAAATATCTGAGACACTTGTAGGAAAAAAAAAAAAAACCTGAACGGTGTTAGATTTAGGTGCAGAGTGAGTTTTATATTATAGTAGGAAACATATTGTGGTCATCTGGAAATACAAGATAGAAGGAAAAGACCTTGAAGTAAAGGCTGAAAGACCACTTGTCCCGTTGTAATGGGGATTCTTCTCCTTATGGGTTAGATAGCTACTCACCTTCATACTCTAAAATTCTGTGTGAGAGCCAGGGTAGAGATGTAGAACTGGGAATCATCAGCATAGAAGAAACCATAGAGTTCTAGGAAATCTTCCTGGCACAGGACAGCAGCTCTGTCCAATAACTCTAAAAGCTTAAAAAATTTCCTTTGCCTCTATAGGCCTCAGTTTTTCTACTGCAAAATGATATGGCTGGCCTATATTATTTTTTAAATTAAATTTTATTTTTAATTATAAAGTATTTCTTTCTTTCTCTCTCCCATTTCGCTTGCCCTGCTGAAAAAGAAAAACAAAATCCTTGACACAGATGAGTAATAGTCAAGCAAAACAAATTCCTGTATCAGTCATGACCAAAATGGTATCTCATTCTGCATAGTATGGTCTAGATTAACTTCCAAAGTTCCTTAAAACACTGACATTCTACAGACTACCGTGTTATAGTTACCTACCTTAAAAGCAAATAAGCTTAGGAGCGATAGGCATTCAGGGTTGTCACCCACAGTGACATTCTGAGAGATCACCTAGTCATTACACATTACATATATATTATACATACAATACACATTATACAGATGAAGAAAACGACTCCCAAGAGAAAAGAAGCGACTTGTTTCGAGTCACAGCTTCCTCCTAGCTAGAAACCCAGGGGTCTTCTCACTGCACTACTTCTTCTGGGAGACGCCAAGTAGAGGAGAGAGTTTCAATTGTTTCTAAATTTAAATAGGATGGGATACACATCGAGAAACTTCCTTTAAAAACCACACCTCCACCAAAAGAGGGGCAGCTTGGCTTAGTAGCTGGAGACAGGAAAAATTCGGTTCTATTTCCGCCTCCGCCTCATACTGGCTGGGCCACCTGGGCAACCCCCAGGACTGTACAGAGAGGGCCGGGAACGCGCGGACCTCCGCTAGAACAAGTTTTAAATTCTGTATGTTCCTGAAATCACAAGTCCACGCCCTACGCCTAATTCCATCTAAAAAAAGAAGGCCTTATTTCAGGAGGTTCTGTAAACTCCTTTTTTCCCTTATCTCCTTGTTCTTCCAGTCTGCCGCCTCCCCCTCCCACAACCCACAGTGCGCATGCGTGCGCTGTTACACCTCCCCTGCCCCGCCCTGCGGGAAGCGGGTCCTCCCCTTTCACCGCCCCCCCCACTCCCTTCCGCTTCACCTGTCCTGCCCGCGTGACGCATCTCGCCCCGGAACCAGCACCTGAAGGCGGGTTGCCGTGAGCGGCTCCATTAGTCCCCGAGGCGGGAGGGGCCAGCCCTCAGCCGGCTGTACAGGAAGAGGCGGCGGGAAGTGGCCGCGGCTCCAGGACCCGCTGACCGGACGGGCCTCCGTCGCCGCCGTCGTGACAGGTGGGAAGCGAGGACGCTGGGGACGCTCGTGACCCCGCCTCCCTCCGGACCCCCCATCCCTCCCGCCTCTGGAGCGCGCGCGGGGCGCGGGCCTCTGAGTCTCCCCTCCCCCCCCGCCCTGGCCGTGAAGGGGCCAGGATGCCCGTTACCTTGACAGAAGGGCATCCGGGGAGACCCATGTTTTCCCCATGAACGTAGTGGAAAACCGGTGGTCTACACCGGCTTCCCCTTGCTCCTACACCTCGGTCCAACCCCAGAGCGTCTGGTGTAGCCCCAGGTGCAACCTATAGAGGCTGGTGTGGGAGGGGGTCATTCTAGTATTGATGGCATCGATAGTTCTCATTTATCAAGTGCTTGAACATCTCATTTGATCCTCACAAACTACCCTAACAGCCCTATTTTACAGAGGAGGAAACAGAGGCAGACAGTTTCAGTGACTTGCCCAGGATCCAGTATGTGTCTTAGTCGGAATTTTAACCCAGATCTACCTTACTCCGGCTCCGGGTTCTACACATTAAACGCTACCTAACTGCTTTGGGCGCTCCCCTGAGATATCATCTTGTTTGTCT